>NC_088718.1:26138376-26438376 GCF_963576615.1 Watersipora subatra | reverse complement strand
TATTTCCATCATCATTTCGTTTCAATAAAAATAAAATAGTTTATGTTTAACTTGAAATATATGAAATGTACAAGTAGATAAGTCACAATAAAGATAATATAGTATAAATGAAACATTGAATATATATAAGAAAATGTTCATGTACATTCTTTAAAACGAAGTGTACAAGTAGATAAGTCAGAATAAAGATAATATAGTATAAATGAAACATTGAATATATATAAGAAAATGTTCATGTACATTCTTTAAAACGAAGTTTGTATCGAGTTGTTCATCAATCACTCATCGTCATCGGAAATAAGTGAGATAGAAGGATCCTTTTTGCATTGTACCGAACTCTCGTAAAATCTGCTTGCTTCTTCATGTCCCATGACTACTACATCGTAGTATTCGCAAGTATTGTGAGATTTTACTAGCCCCTTGTATATAATGATACCCGGATAATTTTCTTTCAACGAAAGGGCACATCTCGAAGGCATCGTTAAAGTTCCTTGAACTTCCTCTCCATCAACTTTGGTTGAAAATGCTACAGTTGGTACCACATCCACATTGCCTTCACCATCTTTGTATTCACTTGCTCCAACATTGTGATAGTGGAAAATAGATGGTGCTTTGAACTCCTTGAGATGACGAATCTCGAAATGTTGTATAAGTTTTTCAAGTTTCTTCGATCTCAGATTGGCTAGAGTACGTTTCATGTCTGAGGGAGTTGAGGTTCCTTCTGTTACTCTTCTTAAGTCATGGTAACTTCCCTGTCCATTAGCCTTAGGTTTTAATCCAAGATATACCATAATACTTGGATAAGACAGCATCCATCCAGAAATCGTTGTGGAGCAAATACAGCAGTAGATTTACTAATCCCATTTTCCACATAGTTGAAGTGAATGATACAGCACGCTCCATGGATCGAATGAGCTTCTTCCGTTTTTGTCACCTCCATAATCAATCCTATTGAAAGATCTGACATTCTCTGCAGTGATTTTGCTTCCATTAAAGTAGCCTTACTTAATGTTCTTAACTTGTCTGCCACATCTTTTACCCTTTGCTCCAAATTCGTTTTGATTTGGTTGGATTTCTTCTTCTTCGTTGAAGGAGTCGTGTTAGAAAGAGTTACAGGTGAAATTCTCTTTTTCGTCATCTTCACTGAACTATTCGATCCAGGTTTTATCACTCCAGATTGAGTATTATCCTCCATAGTTGTGTAGTGTGTTAATTCTCTGAGTTTGAATGAAGAACTGATATCGTTTTAGTAAAATTCTGCTGGTTATATACAATTCTCCTCATCAAATGATTAATGAGTTTTGATAAATTTAGTTGCATCATCCATAATATCAGAAGACTTTTCGCGAAATTGAAAATCGCGAGATTCAATTTCGCGAAAGTTGACTATATAATATATATAATGTGTAATTTCGCGAAATCCAATTTCGCGAAATTCACTTTTCGCGAAATTCAATTTCGCGAAAGTTGACTATATAATATATATAATGTGTAATTTCGCGAAATCCAATTTCGCGAAATTCACTTTTCGCGAAATTCAATTTCGCGAAAGTTGACTATATAATATATATAATGTGTAATTTCGCGAAATCCAATTTCGCGAAATTCACTTTTCGCGAAATTCAATTTCGCGAAAGTTGACTATATAATATATATAATGTGTAATTTCGCGAAATCCAATTTCGCGAATTTCACTTTTCGCGAAATTCAATTTCGCGAAAGTTGACTATATAATATATATAATGTGTAATTTCGCGAAATCCAATTTCGCGAAATTCACTTTCGCGAAATCCAATTTCGCGAAAGTTGAGTGAGACAAGTTGGATTAGAAGTGATTTATAGCTTTTGTGCAGGTTCCACCTCCTTGAACTTGACTAGTATAAATACAGCCAAGTTTGATGGACTCACCATTATCGAGAGTTTTTTTCGAACTATTTCTATACCTAACTGGATTATATATCTCACAAAAGTTTGGATTAATTCTACAATTTGGATATCTACGTATATTCTTCTCTCAGAACTTTGGATTATATTTCTCCGAACTAACTGGATTATATATCTCACAAAAGTTTGGATTAATTCTACAATTTGGATATCTACGTATAATCTTCTCTCAGAACTTTGGATTATATTTCTCCGAACTAACTGGATTATATATCGCACAAAAGTTTGGATTAATTCTACAATTTGGATATCTATGTATAATCTTCTCTCAGAATTTTGGATTATCTCTGTTTCACTGGATTATATTTCTCCGAACTAACTGGATTATATATCTCACAAAAGTTTGGATTAATTCTACAATTTGGATATCTATGTATAATCTTCTCTCAGAATTTTGGATTATCTCTGTTTCACTGGATTATATTTCTCCGAACTAACTGGATTATATATCTCACAAAAGTTTGGATTAATTCTACAATTTGGATATCTATGTATAATCTTCTCTCAGAACTTTGGATTATCTCTGTTTCACTGGATTATATATCTCCGAAATTTGATTACATCGAGGAAATGTATCTGGCAACTCCCCATTCAGAAGGAGAGTGGAGCAAATCTGATGAGGTAAGTTGATTTACAATAATTGGTGGAAAAAATTTTTAATGAATGAATAAATGTAGAGAGAATAGTAAAATGAGTTTTTTAAATCTTGACAGTTGGAATTCTTTCTCAAAGATGTTCAAGCTTTCACGAGAGCATAATTTAATTTCTTCGGAAAATTCTACTCCTTCCACTTCAATTGATAATAGAGAAAGAAGCAGAAGTAGGGAAAGAAGTGCATCATCCGTTTCAGCTAATAAATATATCTGCTTAGAATGTTCGACTTCATTTAACAAAAAATCAAACCTCAAAAGACATGTTAAACACATTCATCTCCAATCGAATGAAAGTTCAGAATCGTTTACAACATCAACTAATGATTCTTCGGAACAATATCACGAATATGATGATGATGATGATGCCTCGATTATTATACAAGTTTCCAATCCCCCTTTCATTTTCGAAAAAGTAAAGATTGTTTCTCATCATTCTTCATTTCGTTCTGCTTCAACTCAAATTGGAAGAGGAGATCTTAGTCGATCTAAGATAACAGTAACTCCTATTACTCGAAATGTTGCTGATGATGAATCCGATGAATCAGATGTATCAGAAGAAGAAAATACAAATGAAATCGAAGAAAATAGATATTTATCTGATCAACCTACAAATCAAATCGAAAGAAACGAAAATGAAGTGGACGCTGATGATGACAATTTAGTTGGTATTAATGATAGAGTCGAGCCCATCGTTCCTATCGAAAATGAAAGAGAACAAGATAATCAGGATATCATTCCTGTTAATGATGATGAGGAATAGGATGAGTTAATAAGAAGATATTGGAATGCTATGAAAACAAAAAGACGACGAGGAAGAGTTGTTGAAACGTTAAACGTAAATTTATGGAATGGAAATATTCCTCAAGCAGAACTTCCAACTCCAAACCATTCGGAAAGAATATGGAACGAGATGTTGACAACTTGGAATGGGTTACAAACAAGAGCTAAGTTAAATTGTAGTGTGGGATGCATTCTTGAACATAAAACTTCAGGAGAATTAAGATATTTTCATGCTTCATCGAATAATGCTACAATTTTCAAAAAAGCAAAACTGATTACAACAAGACAGGAACTACAGAATTTCTTTGAAGAATTGACAAGACAAGATCTTGCTGCTATAGCGATTCGAGAACGCCCGAATACAGCTTGGAAATTGAATGTAATTACCAATATTTCATTCTATTTCTATAAATTGATTGGAATGGGGCAAATAGGAATGGCTTCAGATCTTCCGACTCACATTCTTAACAATCGACATGTAATCACTATGCATAACATTCCTCGTAGCTGCACTCCTTACACAGACAATCTCTGTTTCTTCAGATGTTTAGCATTGAAGGTAATGTGTAAGTGTTCAAACCGATGTAGTTGCACCAGACAAAGACCAAAACAGCAACTTGTGAAGGTGCTATTTCAAAAGTACTCGAATCACATTTCTTCTTCCTCATCCAACAAAGTTCTGATGAATAATTTTCTTGGAATTGAGTTAGGAGACTTAATTTCTCTTGAGAAATGTTTTGACCTCCGTATAACCGTATTTTCTCTGAATGCTGATGAAACCTCAACAGTCATCTGGACATCGTCCCAAAAAGAGGGAAAGGAACTCTTCCTCGATTTGCAGAACTCTCATTTCAGTTTCATCAAGGATGTTAATGCTTATACTAAAGGGTTTAGTTGTCCTTCCTGTGAAGTGAGCTTTACAAAAAGAAGAAATTTCAATAGACATAAATGTAGTCAAGAAGTAGTAACAAACTTCATCTTCGAAGGAGGAAAGTTTAAGGCAACACCTACGATTTTCGAACAACTGAAACGAGAGATAGGAATATCCGTGGCTGAGGAAGATACTTATTATCCCTTTTTAATCACCTATGATATCGAGTGTTATCTTCCAAAATCCGACCTTCCACCAAATTCCAATTCGGTTACATTCACATCGAGACTCGAATTGATGAGTATATCAGTTTGTTCAAATGTACCCGGATTTAAGGATCCAAAGTGTTTTGTAAGTGAGGGAGATACTGATTCTTGTATATCTTCTTTTGTTCAGTATATTTCCCAAATTGCTGATGAAGCCCGGGATATCCTTGAAAAAAAACTTTACTACATTAGACAGATGATGAAGGCAAAAGCTGAAAAGCAAGGAAAAGTTGAAGAAAGATTTAAATCCTGCAAATTTTCCAATCCTCGAGTATACCATTCAAGAGAGGAATTTTGTCATTTATTTAATCGTTTCGACAAATTCATCTCATGTATTCCGATTCTAGGATTTAATTCACAAAACTACGACCTGAATGTGATGAAAGAACCTCTACTTCGATGTCTTCAAGACACAGAAGACGAAGATTTTGATTTTGTAGTGAAAAGAACAAACAAGATGAGCTGTATTCAATCAAGAAGATTCAAATTCTTGGATATTTCCAACTTCATTGCTCCAGGATTTTCCTATGCAAAGTATCTCAAAGCTTTCAAATGCTCTCAACAAAAAGAATTCTATCCTTATGAATATATGGATGATCTTGAGAAGTTGAAACAACCGTTTCTACCAGCTAAAGAATGCTTTTACAGTTCTTTGAGAGATGAACATATTTCGGATGCTGATTATGAAATCTGTTTAAACATTTGGAAACAAGAGAAGATGAAAACGTTAAAAGATTTTCTAGTATGGTACAACAATCTCGATGTAGTACCATTTGTTGAAGCTGTAGAAAAACAAAAAGAAGTTTACAGAACCATGGGAATCGATATGTTGAAAGATGCCATTTCACTTCCTGGATTGGCAGTAAAATGGATGTTGAAACTTTCAGATTCGCCTCCTCATCCTATGAGTTCTCATCATCAGACAATCTCATCACATCATTTCAAAGCTTGTCAACCTGTCTGTCTGATCAAGGAAAGTGATAAAGATATTTACTTTACTATCAAGGACAATATCGTAGGTGGACCTAGCATTGTTTTTCACAGACTTCATGAGTCGAAGAAAACACTGATTCGAGAAAGAAAGTTTGGAAAGGAATCCAAACTTTGTGAACTTATTCTAGGAGTTGATGCAAATGCATTATATTTGTGGAGTATGATGCAAGAAATGCCTACTGGAAACCCTAGAATAAGACGATTCGAAAATGGATTTGCATACACTCATTCTCGAAAAAATAGCATGGCTGCTCATGGATGGTTACAATTTTTGACTTGGAAGGACAATATTCAAATCTTACATGAAAACAACGATAAAGAATTTAGAATTGGACAACATAATCTTCCTGTTGATGGATATTGTGAAGAATCGAATACAGTGTTTCAATTTCATGGATGTTTCTGGCATGGACATAACTGTAACAAGACCAAAGGAATAAGTATACATCCATATAAGAATCGACCCATGAGTGAAGTTCTGGAGGAAACGATAAAGAAGGAAGAATATGTTAAAGAACTTGGATATCGTTTAGTAAGAATCTGGGAGTGTGAATGGAACAAGATGATTGAGGATAACACCGCGATTAAAGAACTTTATTAGTATCTTCAACGAAGAGTTTTATCCTTCCAATTCCTTTGCCACCGAGGATGAGATTATTCAGCAGATTATAAAAGGGGAGATATATGGATTCATTGAATGCGATATATCTGTTCCTGAAAACTTATACGAAAAGTTTTCAGAAATGAGCCCCATTTTCAAGAATACATCTTTGAATAGAAATCATCTTAGTGAAAGTATGAAAGAATTTGCTGAAAAGGAAGGAATGCTGCCTCAAGAACAACGAACTTTGGTGGGGAGTATGTTTGGAGAAAAAATTTTACTACTCACCACTTTAGCAAAATGGTATCTTAATCATGGATTGATTATAACCAAAATATATCAAGTCATAGAATACACCCCTAGAAGAGTTTTCCAGTCATTTGGAGAATCTGTCTCAAATGCTAGAAGAGCTGGTGACAAAGATCCTGACCAAGAGTTGATAGCCACAACCAATAAACTCATTGGAAATTCATCGTACGGGAAAACAATCACTGAGAAATTAAAACATCGAAATGTCAAGTATATTCAAGGAGATTATGAAGCATCCTTGAGAATACGATCACACAGATTTGAATCTTTGAAGGAAATCGATGATAGCTTCTATGAGTTGACTCAACACAAGCCTTCGGTTAGTAGTATATATTTATTATCTTATTGATATAATTGAATCATAATGAAAAATTTACTTGAGCTAATATATGTAAAGGAATCTAATAGGACTGTATATATTTATTCAGATGAAAATGGATATACCTGTACATATCGGATTCTCCATATTACAACTGGCTAAACTTCGGATGTTGGAGTTCTACTATGACTTCATGGATAGGTAAGTAATCTCATTTGTATCTTTTAGAAAAAATATGTATAATGGTAAACATTTGAATGATAATTTTTGAAATGGGAGTATTATAATACTAAGATAACAAGAATTAAGGATTGAAATTTTTTATTTTAGATACTTCGACAGAAAGGACTTCCAGTATGTGGCGATGGATACAGATAGTGCCTACATGGCTCTTTCAGCACCTATGGATAATATCGTTAGAAAAGAGATCGCTGATATATACTACAAAGAATATGGAAAATGGTTTCCTAGGATGTATTGCGATCGACACGCGGATGATTTCCAACTCTGTAAATCTGTTCCTACAAAGTTGTGGGAATTACAAAATTGTTGCAAAGAAGTATATCAATATGATATAAGGACTCCTGGTTTATTCAAAGTAGAATTTTCAGGTCATGGAATAGTAGCCTTAAATTCTAAGACTTACTTTTGCTGGAATGATGAAACTCATTCTACAAAGCATAGCAGTAAAGGATTAAGTAAAACTACGAATAGTTTTACAAAAGACACTTTTTTAAAAGTATTACATTCAAGATCTCCTAAGGAAGGGGTAAACAAAGGTTTTGTAAAAAAAGACAATAGAGTGTTCTCATACACTCAACTTAGAACTGGATTAACATATTTTTATTCAAAAAGAAGAGTATGTAACGATGGAGTGAGCACAGAATATATTTTAGCATAATTTTTAGAAGTGAATTTGTTGTTAAGTATATATGATAGTAGAGTTTTGCTCCTCGATGTATTATTACTATAAAATTTTATTTTCTTCATTGGCTCTTCTTTTCGTAAATACAATATCAATAATATATAACTAAGCTCATATAAATTCAATATACTATCCAATGTAAAATCATTTCGAATGTAGACTTTCTCATAGTAACATGACTCAAAACATTCTGATTAAAGATTTTGTTCCATTCGAGGTTGCAGAAATAATCCCAGATAACATCTTGGTTCATCTTGACAAAAATGAACAAATTCGTACACATCTTACCGAGGAATGTTTATACTACATTCTAGGAACAGCTGCTTTTAGAAAAGTTGTGTCATTGAAAAGATTAAAGTCCAACTGTGTCTGCAGTGCGTTGGAATGCAGGGAATGTTTGGAATCAACATTATGTGTAAAAGAAATATCGATAACACCCTCAGATTTGAAGATGACCTTTGAATGGGTTGATCTTGAAGCTACCATTCGAGAAGGTAAAATTGGAAAAGAGGTTGATTTAGAATGGATTAACAAATTTATCGCGACCGATCTTAAAACGATGGAAGAAACGATTTTTGAAACCGTGTTTTGGAATAGAATTCGGCACTACATGACTCATCCTACTCAACGTGATGAAACGAAACAACTGCTCTTCAGAAGACTCATTCATATAGCACAATTTCCATTAATCGGAGAAAGCATGGAAGAGGAAATCGAGCATGAAATTGATGATGTAATTATAGATGAAAAATCTGTTGGATGAAAATAAAAAAAAAAGATTCGGAATGATATTAAGTCTACTCCTCTAGATTTCTCCACCATTCTTCAATTTAGCTCTGTTGGTGAAGGAACCAAAAAAAAAACGAAGAAAACAGAAACAATGTCGGTTATATTTCTAGAGGAGTTTATTCCAGCTCATCTTAAGGATGGACAATTATCAAGAGTGGTTGTAAAGAAAAACACAAAAAAATTCATCAGAAGAGTTACTGAAGAAACTTTTTACTATGTTATCGGATTCTATATCTATAAACGTTTCGTAACATATTTAGAAAGTCGGTGTTGATGCTTCGAGGGAGCTCGAGGATGTCAATATTGTATTAGAATAATGCAAATACGATATGGAAATGAAGGATTGACTCGACAAGAACTTCATGAGACTTTTGCCGAACTCGATATTGGAACGTGTTTGGAATCTGCTCAAATCGGACCAAGGAGTGACAAAGTCCAACTATCATTATTATCCTCACTTGATTGGAACACACCTTCAAACATAATATTAACCGAAACAAGACTTTATCCATATTTGAGAGGAGAAGCCAATGATCAACATGCTACAAATCGTTACTTCAGTGAACTCCTACATATCAATGGGAAGAATTGATAATCATCACAGTTAGACTTTGCATAATTCTTTATATTTAATCACTTTATATCCAAGAAGGATTGACTCATCAAATAGAATTGAATAACTTTTTTTTGTATAGTATTTCAAGATAATTTTGAAGAATGAACTATATATATTATATTGACATACTTTTTTATGCATTTTCTTTGCCTACTTCAGTCAAGAGAGTAGTATTTTAAAAAGACACTATGACTATAATGAATTTGCACATTATAATATTTCTCATTTTACGCTTTACGGGAATAATAAATGGAAATCAAAGAATTCAATATGTTACCGATGCGAATAACTGCTTAAGCAGAACACTCAATGAATTTGAAGTTTCATTACTACTTCCATTCGAAGAAACTACTTTATATCACAAGAATAATGAAACATGCGGAAGAATATTTCCATTGGACTACATTCATTGTGGTTATCCATTACCAGGCAATCACAGATTTGCGTGTAAAGAACTACTAAATGAAGATGAAACAGATGGAAAAAACCTATACCTTAATCCTATAGTGTCAGCTTCATCGGAGCAAGTTCTAACATATTCTGAATGTGAATATTCAGTTCAAAATTCCACAATCGATATTCTAATTGATTTCAAATTATTCTACAGAGGAGAATTATGTGGATATAACTCTACTCTTTCAATGTTGCAATGTCCTCCAGGATCGAATTTTCAAGATATTGACTTTATCTGTAATCTTCAACCTATTTCAAATTCTACTACACCTAAAGATGCCTTCATATATGATAATATTGGAAATAATGAAGGATTAGATTTGTTACTTCCTGTTCAGTTTCTCAATTCTTTGGGAAAATCAACTCTTATTTTAGTTCTTCGATGTGACACAGAAATTGATGAAAGATGTATTCCAAAACTTTCCTTTTTAAAACGAATGACAGAATGATTTTGAATTTTTTGTAACATTTATAGTTTATATTTTATAATAAAAACTTATCTCTCATTCAACCAAATATATAACAATCTCCGGAAAATCAACCCCTCGGTGTCCCAGATATTAACCCCCTCACTCATCCGCTAGGTAATCTCTCGCTCTCCTCGATAATCCGCGAGATCCACTCCGGAAAACCATCCAGCCCTCGATGTCCCAGATATTCACCCCCACTATTCCACCGATAATCGGCGACGATTCGCCCGACTAATCCGCGACGATTCCCCCGACTAATCCCGCGATAATCCGCGTTCAATCGGATGACTCATCCCCCGCTAATCCGATGACTCATCCACAGATAATCCGCCGATTACGCCAGGAGCGGATCCGTAACCCCTCGAATTCAACCCCCTACTCTACACCACAATTTCCCCCCAAACCCCAACATCTCATTCAACTCCACACGATTCAATCTACACCCCTAGCCAATTTAATTCACAACCCCCTTTTTCTATCCCCCCGCTGGATCCGTCACTTTTGTGTGTAGATCTGCTCTCTATATACTACTAACAGATTTACAGAGTTGGAAATCATCCGCGTGTCGATCGCAATACATCCTAGGAAACCATTTTCCATATTCTTTGTAGTATATATCAGCGATCTCTTTTCTAACGATATTATCCATAGGTGCTGAAAGAGCCATGTAGGCACTATCTGTATCCATCGCCACATACTGGAAGTCCTTTCTGTCGAAGTATCTAAAATAAAAAATTTCAATCCTTAATTCTTGTTATCTTAGTATTATAATACTCCCATTTCAAAAATTATCATTCAAATGTTTACCATTATACATATTTTTTCTAAAAGATACAAATGAGATTACTTACCTATCCATGAAGTCATAGTAGAACTCCAACATCCGAAGTTTAGCCAGTTGTAATATGGAGAATCCGATATGTACAGGTATATCCATTTTCATCTGAATAAATATATACAGTCCTATTAGATTCCTTTACATATATTAGCTCAAGTAAATTTTTCATTATGATTCAATTATATCAATAAGATAATAAATATATACTACTAACCGAAGGCTTGTGTTGAGTCAACTCATAGAAGCTATCAACGATTTCCTCCAAAGATTCAAATCTGTGTGATCGTATTCTCAAGGATGCTTCATAATCTCATTGAATATACTTGACATTTCGATGTTTTAATTTCTCAGTGATTGTTTTCCCGTACGATGAATTTCCAATGAGTTTATTGGTTGTGGCTATCAACTCTTGGTCAGGATCTTTGTCACCAGCTCTTCTAGCATTTGAGACAGATTCTCCAAATGACTGGAAAACTCTTCTAGGGGTGTATTCTATGACTTGATATATTTTGGTTATAATCAATCCATGATTAAGATACCATTTTGCTAAAGTGGTGAGTAGTAAAATTTTTTCTCCAAACATACTCCCCACCAAAGTTCGTTGTTCTTGAGGTAGCATTCCTTCCTTTTCAGCAAATTCTTTCATACTTTCACTAAGATGATTTCTATTCAAAGATGTATTCTTGAAAACGGGGCTCATTTCTGAAAACTTTTCGTATAAGTTTTCAGGAACAGATATATCACATTCAATGAATCCATATATTTCCCCTTTTATAATCTGCTGAATAATCTCATCCTCGGTGGCAAAGGAATTGGAAGGATAAAACTCTTCGTTGAAGATACTAATAAAGTTCTTAATCTCGGTGTTATCCTCAATCATCTTGTTCCATTCACACTCCCAGATTCTTACTAAACGATATCCAAGTTCTTTAACATATTCTTCCTTCTTTATCGTTTCCTCCAGAACTTCACTCATGGGTCGATTCTTATATGGATGTATACTTATTCCTTTGGTCTTGTTACAGTTATGTCCATGCCAGAAACATCCATGAAATTGAAACACTGTATTCGATTCTTCACAATATCCATCAACAGGAAGATTATGTTGTCCAATTCTAAATTCTTTATCGTTGTTTTCATGTAAGATTTGAATATTGTCCTTCCAAGTCAAAAATTGTAACCATCCATGAGCAGCCATGCTATTTTTTCGAGAATGAGTGTATGCAAATCCATTTTCGAATCGTCTTATTCTAGGGTTTCCAGTAGGCATTTCTTGCATCATACTCCACAAATATAATGCATTTGCATCAACTCCTAGAATAAGTTCACAAAGTTTGGATTCCTTTCCAAACTTTCTTTCTCGAATCAGTGTTTTCTTCGACTCATGAAGTCTGTGAAAAACAATGCTAGGTCCACCTACGATATTGTCCTTGATAGTAAAGTAAATATCTTTATCACTTTCCTTGATCAGACAGACAGGTTGACAAGCTTTGAAATGATGTGATGAGATTGTCTGATGATGAGAACTCATAGGATGAGGAGGCGAATCTGAAAGTTTCAACATCCATTTTACTGCCAATCCAGGAAGTGAAATGGCATCTTTCAACATATCGATTCCCATGGTTCTGTAAACTTCTTTTTGTTTTTCTACAGCTTCAACAAATGGTACTACATCGAGATTGTTGTACCATACTAGAAAATCTTTTAACGTTTTCATCTTCTCTTGTTTCCAAATGTTTAAACAGATTTCATAATCAGCATCCGAAATATGTTCATCTCTCAAAGAACTGTAAAAGCATTCTTTAGCTGGTAGAAACGGTTGTTTCAACTTCTCAAGATCATCCATATATTCATAAGGATAGAATTCTTTTTGTTGAGAGCATTTGAAAGCTTTGAGATACTTTGCATAGGAAAATCCTGGAGCAATGAAGTTGGAAATATCCAAGAATTTGAATCTTCTTGATTGAATACAGCTCATCTTGTTTGTTCTTTTCACTACAAAATCAAAATCTTCGTCTTCTGTGTCTTGAAGACATTGAAGTAGAGGTCCTTTCATCACATTCAGGTCGTAGTTTTGTGAATTAAATCCTAGAATCGGAATACATGAGATGAATTTGTCGAAACGATTAAATAAATGACAAAATTCCTCTCTTGAATGGTATACTCGAGGATTGGAAAATTTGCAGGATTTAAATCTTTCTTCAACTTTTCCTTGCTTTTCAGCTTTTGCCTTCATCATCTGTCTAATGTAGTAAAGTTTTTTTTCAAGGATATCCCGGGCTTCATCAGCAATTTGGGAAATATACTGAACAAAAGAAGATATACAAGAATCAGTATCTCCCTCACTTACAAAACACTTTGGATCCTTAAATCCGGGTACATTTGAACAAGCTGATATACTCATCAATTCGTGTCTCGATGTGAATGTAACCGAATTGGAATTTGGTGGAAGGTCGGATTTTGGAAGATAACACTCGATATCATAGGTGATTAAAAAGGGATAATAAGTATCTTCCTCAGCCACGGATATTCCTATCTCTCGTTTCAGTTGTTCGAAAATTGTAGGTGTTGCCTTAAACTTTCCTCCTTCGAAGATGAAGTTTGTTACTACTTCTTGACTACATTTATGTCTATTGAAATTTCCTCTTTTTGTAAAGCTCACTTCACAGGAAGGACAACTAAACCCTTTAGTATAAGCATTAACATCCTTGATGAAACTGAAATGAGAGTTCTGCAAATCGAGGAAGAGTTCCTTTCCCTCTTTTTGGGACGATGTCCAGATGACTGTTGAGGTTTCATCAGCATTCAGAGAAAATACGGTTATACGGAGGTCAAAACATTTCTCAAGAGAAATTAAGTCTCCTAACTCAATTCCAAGAAAATTATTCATCAGAACTTTGTTGGATGAGGAAGAAGAAATATGATTCGAGTACTTTTGAAATAGCACCTTCACAAGTTGCTGTTTTGGTCTTTGTCTGGTGCAACTACATCGGTTTGAACACTTACACATTACCTTCAATGCTAAACATCTGAAGAAACAGAGATTGTCTGTGTAAGGAGTGCAGCTACGAGGAATGTTATGCATAGTGATTACATGTCGATTGTTAAGAATGTGAGTCGGAAGATCTGAAGCCATTCCTATTTGCCCCATTCCAATCAATTTATAGAAATAGAATGAAATATTGGTAATTACATTCAATTTCCAAGCTGTATTCGGGCGTTCTCGAATCGCTATAGCAGCAAGATCTTGTCTTGTCAATTCTTCAAAGAAATTCTGTAGTTCCTGTCTTGTTGTAATCAGTTTTGCTTTTTTGAAAATTGTAGCATTATTCGATGAAGCATGAAAATATCTTAATTCTCCTGAAGTTTTATGTTCAAGAATGCATCCCACACTACAATTTAACTTAGCTCTTGTTTGTAACCCATTCCAAGTTGTCAACATCTCGTTCCATATTCTTTCCGAATGGTTTGGAGTTGGAAGTTCTGCTTGAGGAATATTTCCATTCCATAAATTTACGTTTAACGTTTCAACAACTCTTCCTCGTCGTCTTTTTGTTTTCATAGCATTCCAATATCTTCTTATTAACTCATCCCATTCCTCATCATCATTAACAGGAATGATATCCTGATTATCTTGTTCTCTTTCATTTTCGATAGGAACGATGGGCTCGACTCTATCATTAATACCAACTAAATTGTCATCATCAGCGTCCACTTCATTTTCGTTTCTTTCGATTTGATTTGTAGGTTGATCAGATAAATATCTATTTTCTTCGATTTCATTTGTATTTTCTTCTTCTGATACATCTGATTCATCGGATTCATCATCAGCAACATTTCGAGTAATAGGAGTTACTGTTATCTTAGATCGACTAAGATCTCCTCTTCCAATTTGAGTTGAAGCAGAACGAAATGAAGAATGATGAGAAACAATCTTTACTTTTTCGAAAATGAAAGGGGGATTGGAAACTTGTATAATAATCGAGGCATCATCATCATCATCATATTCGTGATATTGTTCCGAAGAATCATTAGTTGATGTTGTAAACGATTCTGAACTTTCATTCGATTGGAGATGAATGTGTTTAACATGTCTTTTGAGGTTTGATTTTTTGTTAAATGAAGTCGAACATTCTAAGCAGATATATTTATTAGCTGAAACGGATGATACACTTCTTTCCCTACTTCTGCTTCTTTCTCTATTATCAATTGAAGTGGAAGGAGCAGAATTTTCCGATGAAATTAAATTATGCTCTCGTGAAAGCTTGAACATCTTTGAGGAAGATTTCCAGCTGCCAAGAATTAAAAATCTCATTTTACTATTCTCTCTACATTTATTCATTCATTAAAAATTTTTTCCACCAATTATTGTAAATCAACTCACCTCATCAGATTTGCTCCAGTCTCCTTCTGAATGGGAAGATGCCGGATACATTTCCTTGATGTATTCAAATTTCGGAGATATATAATCCAGTGAAACAGAGATAATCCAAAGTTCTGAGAGAAGATTATACATAGATATCCAAATTGTAGAATTAATCCAAACTTTTGTGAGATATATAATCCAGTTAGTTCGGAGAAATATAATCCAGTGAAACAGAGATAATCCAAAATTCTGAGAGAAGATTATACATAGATATCCAAATTGTAGAATTAATCCAAACTTTTGTGCGATATATAATCCAGTTAGTTCGGAGAAATATAATCCAAAGTTCTGAGAGAAGATTATACGTAGATATCCAAATTGTAGAATTAATCCAAACTTTTGTGAGATATATAATCCAGTTAGTTCGGAGAAATATAATCCAAAGTTCTGAGAGAAGAATATACGTAGATATCCAAATTGTAGAATTAATCCAAACTTTTGTGAGATATATAATCCAGTTAGGTATAGAAATAGTTCGAAAAAAACTCTCGATAATGGTGAGTCCATCAAACTTGGCTGTATTTATACTAGTCAAGTTCAAGGAGGTGGAACCTGCACAAAAGCTATAAATCACTTCTAATCCAACTTGTCTCACTCAACTTTCGCGAAATTGGATTTCGCGAAAGTGAATTTCGCGAAATTGGATTTCGCGAAATTACACATTATATATATTATATAGTCAACTTTCGCGAAATTGAATTTCGCGAAAAGTGAAATTCGCGAAATTGGATTTCGCGAAATTACACATTATATATATTATATAGTCAACTTTCGCGAAATTGAATTTCGCGAAAAGTGAATTTCGCGAAATTGGATTTCGCGAAATTACACATTATATATATTATATAGTCAACTTTCGCGAAATTGAATTTCGCGAAAAGTGAATTTCGCGAAATTGGATTTCGCGAAATTACACATTATATATATTATATAGTCAACTTTCGCGAAATTGAATTTCGCGAAAAGTGAATTTCGCGAAATTGGATTTCGCGAAATTACACATTATATATATTATATAGTCAACTTTCGCGAAATTGAATCTCGCGATTTTCAATTTCGCGAAAAGTCTTCTGATATTATGGATGATGCAACTAAATTTATCAAAACTCATTAATCATTTGATGAGGAGAATTGTATATAACCAGCAGAATTTTACTAAAACGATATCAGTTCTTCATTCAAACTCAGAGAATTAACACACTACACAACTATGGAGGATAATACTCAATCTGGAGTGATAAAACCTGGATCGAATAGTTCAGTGAAGATGACGAAAAAGAGAATTTCACCTGTAACTCTTTCTAACACGACTCCTTCAACGAAGAAGAAGAAATCCAACCAAATCAAAACGAATTTGGAGCAAAGGGTAAAAGATGTGGCAGACAAGTTAAGAACATTAAGTAAGGCTACTTTAATGGAAGCAAAATCACTGCAGAGAATGTCAGATCTTTCAATAGGATTGATTATGGAGGTGACAAAAACGGAAGAAGCTCATTCGATCCATGGAGCGTGCTGTATCATTCGCTTCAACTATGTGGAAAATGGGATTACTAAATCTACTGCTGTATTTGCTCCAAAACGATTTCTGGATGGATCGCTGTCTTATCCAAGTATTATGGTATATCTTGGATTAAAACCTAAGGCTAATGGACAGGGAAGTTACCATGACTTAAGAAGAGTAACAGAAGGAACCTCAACTCCCTCAGACATGAAACGTACTCTAGCCAATCTGAGATCGAAGAAACTTGAAAAACTTATACAACATTTCGAGATTCGTCATCTCAAGGAGTTCAAAGCACCATCTATTTTCCACTATCACAATGTTGGAGCAAGTGAATACAAAGATGGTGAAGGCAATGTGGATGTGGTACCAACTGTAGCATTTTCAACCAAAGTTGATGGAGAGGAAGTTCAAGGAACTTTAACGATGCCTTCGAGATGTGCCCTTTCGTTGAAAGAAAATTATCCGGGTATCATTATATACAAGGGGCTAGTAACATCTCACAATACTCGCGAATACTACGATGTAGTAGTCATGGGACATGAAGAAGCAAGCAGATTTTACGAGAGTTCGGTACAATGCAAAAAGGATCCTTCTATCTCACTTATTTCCGATGACGATGAGTGATTGATGAACAACTCGATACAAACTTCGTTTTAAAGAATGTACATGAACATTTTCTTATATATATTCAATGTTTCATTTATACTATATTATCTTTATTCTGACTTATCTACTTGTACACTTCGTTTTAAAGAATGTACATGAACATTTTCTTATATATATTCAATGTTTCATTTATACTATATTATCTTTATTGTGACTTATCTACTTGTACATTTCATATATTTCAAGTTAAACATAAACTATTTTATTTTTATTGAAACGAAATGATGATGGAAATAATGAATAATACATATAAATATATCTTTTAAAGTGAATAATTTTGTAATAAAACTGATCTTTCATTCAACATATATAAAAAACCGAAAATAAAAATCCTTAAAATTCTTAACCATTCAAGAGCTTCAACATTACAAAAACATCAAATCTTCAAAAAAAAAAAACTTTGTACATAAACACTTTCTCATATATATTCAACGTTCTCAAATATATAACATTCTCCACTTTGCACATAAACACTTTCTCATATATATTCCATGTTTCAAATATATAACAATCTCCGGAAAATCATCTTGGTGTCCCAGATATTAACCCCCTCACTCATCCGCTAGGTAATCTCTCGCTTTCCTCGATAATCCACGAGATCCACTCCGGAAAACCATCCAGCCCTCGATGTCCCAGATATTCACCCCCACTATTCCACCGATAATCGGCGACGATTCGCCCGACTAATCCGCGACGATTCCCCCGACTAATCCCGCGATAATCCGCGTTCAATCGGATGACTCATCCCCCGCTAATCCGATGACTCATCCACAGATAATCCGCCGATTACGCCAGGAGCGGATCCGTAACCCCTCGAATTCAACCCCCTACTCTACACCACAATTTCCCCCCAAACCCCAACATCTCATTCAACTCCACACGATTCAATCTACACCCCTAGCCAATTTAATTCACAACCCCCTTTTTCTATCCCCCCGCTGGATCCGTCACTTTTGTGTGTAGATCTGCTCTCTATATACTACTGCTATGCTACTGCGTACATAGACGCCTGTGCCTCCGCCTGCGCTTCCGCAACGAGATGGACAGCTGTCATCTATAACCATGTAATTAGAAATCGGAAGGAATATGTGGTGGTTACAACACAAATTTGAATGACGCAAGCATCTCTAAAAGACAATCAAAATTATTTTTTAGACTACGAATATTTACATGCAAAATACTAACTATAATAGTGTTCAAAGAATATAATCTAATTAGGTCATAACTTTGACAGTTTATATTACTTTCCAAATTCATGAAGATAAAATCAAGTTTATCAAAAACTTGAATACAGTGTGTTATTTATTACACCCTAATCAATACTCAGATCTTTAATGTCTTTTTCAGATTTGATTAAAATTGCTGGTGAATTCCGATCTTTACAAGATACATGTTTTGGTTCTTAGTCTAAACATACTTATAACCCATGATTCTTTTTAAAAGTTCTGGCTAAGCTAAACATTTTACGAGTAAAAAAAGAAAGAAGGTCATTTACAAATATGTTACTATTAGTTCTGATGAATCCAATCCAATATCTTTAGTTTTTATGGGTAGAGAGCTAGAATTTCTAAAGGCCTGTACAAATCTATTTCGTGCATGAGTTTGAAGAAAGCGCACTACTACAGACTTTAGATGTTTCTATATGCTATGTAGATGTAATGGGGAGTAATTGTAATGTCCCACCATATTGCCATACCACCATATTTTTATCACCATATCGTTGAGAGATTCATTAGAGTGATGTGGTACACCTTGCATGTCTACAAACTTATTTACTTATTATTACTTTATTTATTTTATACAAAGAACAAGATCCTGTTCATCTACTTTATCTTTGATAGCAGGCAGATTCCTTAATTGAGGTAAATTAAGATTTAAGTTCATCAACAGATATGGAATTGTAAGCTATTCCCTCTTCTAAGCTGGTAAACTTTTCCTCAAGCTGAGTAACATGATTGGTTAGATCTTTAGTCTGAGAAGGAACATCCTTCATTATAGTCGCAGTACTTTCACTTTCAGAGTTACTTCTTGTGCCCTTGCTTGTTCCTGTCATATTTAAGCATATGTTTGGGACTTACCCAGTTCGGGCGGGGCTCATGTAGATATACAGTAGTGTGCAAAATTATGGCAACCCCTTTGCAAATTGTTGGCCGAGAGCATCTCTTGTCTCATATCTCATCCCAAACTAGCCTAATTCCTTACATCTATATATCATTTTGAAGCTAATTATATGATCTTTCCATTTAATTTGGTTAAATTATTTGTTTCATTGTTTACAAAATGTTAAAGAGCTTAATTTGCTTCTAATCTCTAAACTCACTATAAACTTTTCACTCGCTTAATCACCTCAAACCAAGTCTTTGAAGTATTTTAATCTGCTCCATATTGTACAGAATGTTGGAGACATGTAAGAAATTTATCAACAATGCAAAACTATCTCAGAAATATCTCAAATCCATCTCAACAATGACCAGTTGGCTTTAAAAGTCTGCTGGCAATGACCAGCGAATACATTTTGAAATTCTATCACAACATGAGGTTGACCAATGAGAAGAGAGCTTTAATCATTCACCTTCACCAGCTAGGGGAATCAAACAAGCAGATTGCTAAGGAGGCTCAATGTTATATGAAAAGTTTTGCTGGCACTGTCAACAGATGTCAACGCAAAAGCTCCACCAGAGACAACTGCAGTTTGGTGTGAATTTCACTTTCTGACAGAAAGAAAACCAGCACTGACCTGCGACAAAAATGAAGAGAGTCTAGTGGAGTAAAAGCATCATCTTCATTAGTGAGGAGAAGACTAATTAAAAATGGATTGAGAGGATGTAAAGCAAGATGAAAGCCCCTGCTTTCAGAAAAGCAGAGGAAGACACGTTTGTCATGGGCAAAGATTCATTGTTCCTGGACAGAAAAACAGTGGCATAGAGTACTTTTCAGTGTTCTATCAACCTTAACTCTACAGAATCATGCTGGAAATAATTATTTGAGGAGACCAGGTGAAAAGTTCAAGCTTCAGTGTATTTAGCCTACTGTGAGGCATCCCAAATCTGCGGCAGTGTGCCAAGGCAGTGTCACGCTGCCACCAGAAATAAAGGCTGGCCAACAAAGTATTAGACCTCAATTTAAAACCCAATGGCGCTTTTCAGGGCCACCATCACTTGTACCAAGAATTTAGTTTGTAAGTTTTCCTCAATTGAGCAATGTTTAATGCTAAACCAGTTCGAGCACTTTCACTATAGCTACAAGTTTTCCACCATTAGAAATATATTTTTAGTCATGAAAAAGCAGTTGAAATGTGCTAGAATTAAAATGCATCTTTGAATTGCCCACATATTTCTGCGCAAAATGATGTATAACATTGCCTAGTTATATTGATTTTAAGCACAAAAAATACCAATGAAACGTGACGCTTGTCAAATTGTGCAGGGGGTTGCCATAATTTTGCACACCACTGTACCTCATCCCTTATGTTGACAAGACTTGATCAATTATTGTATCTCTGGAAGACTGTCATGAGTAAAAGATTCCAAACTTATAATAACAGCTAGTTATAAGCTCTTTATGTAATTGAGTAGAGAGCTCAAAAGCTGAACTGTTCCTTATAAAAATTCGGCTGCAACTGAGGTGTGATGGTGTCAGTCAGCAATCTGTGTACGTAATGGTAATGTCCTGAATGAGTCAACATGTTTCAAACAAGCAATGTTGGTCCCTCCGCCAGGCAAAAATACTTTTACACAACAAGCAACTGCCTTACTTATGGACCAACTACAATAGCTAATTATGAATTCAATAAGAGTTAGTCTGTCCTGAATAAATACTTGACTCTCAACTTGGTAGTTGTCTTGCCTTTTCCAAGTCCGCTCAATTTTTTATTTGAATAGCCAATATCGTGTGCCAATACTGTGTGCCAATATTGTGACTGCATAGCTACTTTCAGTCTAAATTATAAATATCTACTTAGAAACAGATTGGTCAATGTCAGGCTGGGATATAATTTTATTCTAATTTTATTCATCTTGGACTCAATCTCACTTGCAGACAAAAATGAACAAACACTACCTCCGTGCTATATATATATATATATATATATATACATGTATATATATATATATATATATATATATATATATATATATATATATATATATATATATATATATATATATATATATATATATATATATATATATATGTAAGGCTACGGATGTTATTCTTGAAATTTAGAGACAACTAAATGACTATCGATCTAGTCCATCTTGACTAACTAGTCAATGTGGGTGGTGAGACTTCAGCCTTGTGGTTTCTCCAGTCTGTTCTCTAGTTGGTTTCTGTTAAAGGCTCCTTTTATAGATTTAAATTGATTTAAATGGACTGTTGACTAAAATAGCCTGCCTTTTGTAAAGAATACTTTTTACTGAGTATTCCGCGACTCCATTGATGTGGGTGTGTCTGGTACCTCACTTTTGTGAAAACCCTTAATAAATGAAACACTTGACTCATTTCAGCGGATGCAGAATTTATGGTTGGTCCTAATTATTGGCAATCTTTTTCGATATACATGTTCTTTCTAATTTTTTGAATGTCATACTGTTTAATACTTGCCTTTAGCTGTAAATCTACATATATATATATTTCCAAGTATGTGGATCTGTGTGTCATTCCGGCTATAGCGCATGCTGATTATTTTATCAATGCGGCCACACGGTACGATACCTCTGTTAGGAAATATTTTTCATAAGGTTCAATCACTATTTCTGGGGTCAAGGCCAATTCTTCTCATGTGGACAATTATGATGTTTCCGTGGGAAGGGCCTCGGCATTCTCTCTCCCTTCGGTCAGAAAAAGACAGTACGGTATCTCATTTTACATTTGTACCGATATCGAGAGGTACCAGTATCAACGTATTCAAAGTTTTAATGGATAGCTTCTGCTGGACCAGCAACCTTTTTTATACATAAACACTTCTATGCACAAATTGTTATTAATAATTCTACATATTGAGGGTTTTTATTCTGTTTTCCCAGTTTGTATTAAATGTATCATTACCGAATCCTCTTTTATTGTAGTCGTAACAAAATCGACTTAATTTAGTTATTACTCACTAATCATTTCACATTTATATTTAAACCTCTATATAATAGTTTTATATTTTATAATTTATTTGACCTGCATGAAACATTTTCCTCATGATATGAAGCTTAAAAGTTGTTTGACAAAGTTTGAAAACCTTTACAGTTGTTTTTATTTTCTCTTTTAATTTATTTCAAATACGCAAAACACTTTTTTCATCATACATGTTTATAGTTTGAAAGTTAGAATGGCAAACGTTGTTATTAGTTAAATACAAATCAATTTTCTGACCAAAGACTTTTTTATTGCTCGGGCAACACCGGGTAGCACAGCTAGTATATTATTAAAGCATACTTAAAAGATTCTGCAACTAGGTGGAATGCAATGAACGCTTAGTTCATTTATTTGTCTTTTAAGAGTTCTGATGTTTGCTGAGCGCCACCTTAGTTGAGCTGGAAAACTAATAAAAATAGAAAACATTAATATACAATACAACTATTAAAATATAATCTTATGCCCCCGCCATCTTGTCTATATGATAGGCCTACACTTGTTTCCTTGTGGCAGTTTAAAGATGCATACATAAGAGCCCGGTTTTACTCTGTATGGGATCTCACCTCTATTAGATGGTTACCCTATGCATATGTGATATCGTAATGTTTTGTAGGAAATCTGATTAAACAAAATATATATCCATGTATATTATGGTTAGTTACAATCAATTGTGATTTTCTTGTTCGGTTGACATCTGACATCCTTTGATTGGCCTGCTGCGCTGCACTGATGATAAATAACACATCTTCTACAAAAGTTGTTATCTTCATATAAGTTTCTGGCTAATTTAGCCTCATATTCTATCACTTAGCCTGGGTGGCATCACATCGGCATATCACATCGTGTATGCCAAGATTAAAATATCGTGTAGGAAAAAAATAATAATCTGAATCAGTGAGTCAACTAAAGTTTTTACAAGTCGAAATGCATCAGCTAATCCAGAGCTGTGTGTAAGCTTGTCAGTTATATTTGTGGGTGCATGTGTGAATTTGCGGTTACAGGAAATGAGTTGAACAAGAAAACGAATAATAAATTTAATTCTAGTACTCGACCAACCAACTTTATGGCTGTCAACACATGCCCGTACAGCCTGAATTGTGTTAGCGTAACTTAGCTGATTAGCGATCTGCTAACACAAGCCACAACCGTAGACAGTCTAAAACTGACTCTGAGAAAGAGGGGAGGGGGAAAGAGAGACATGCTTAAATAATTCCGACAACGCAGACAGAATGAACAATTAGACAGCAGTAGATACCACTGCAGACTACACAAGATCAACAATCCATTACAATATTTGTAAGTATATAAATTTCGAAGCTGCAAAAACTTAAAAATGGCAGCGAAGGTTAGAAAATTCCTGAAACTCAACTGAATAGTTTTGTAATGAAATGTGTTGCTTAATACAAGAGTTGCACATCAGTTTTATTTATTTGTAAATACTTATATGAATTTGTGTTACAGAAAATGAGTCAAATAAAAAATGGCAAATTAATTACATTTTTGTATCTTTCTAACTTCTCCGCTGTCATCAGTTTGCATAGCTGCTATAAATTGTAGTAGCATTAGCTAGCTAAAGTTATCTAAGATGCATAAAACACTAAAGGTTTATATTTCTCCTAATTCTACCTAATGATGAGTTCACCGTTCCTAATCTGAAATAAGAATTAATTGTTAATGGTCTGTTCTGCAGCTGGTCATCCTCTTTGTTACATTGTTTATTCATAGATAGTTCCTGAACTTGGTTAAAAAATATCTATGAATCTGATAGCTTGCTAAGATAGTTTCTGAAATTTGTTACATCTGGCTAAATGGTTAAATATGTTTAGCTATATGACTTTACTGAGTTTCATTTTTCTTAAATTTGTTGAGGTTCTTCTGCAAAAAGACTTTTTTTGCAGTAATCACCATAATTTGCTGTCACTACAGAGACTATTAAATGCGATTATGTTGTATACTGTATTAGTGGCCCCAACTAATTTTTAAGTGCAATCCACATAATTTAGGTTCAATGTTATCACAGTATAATTTTATTATTTTTTCATAATTATCCCTTTACTATTAATCTATTTTAGAATGACTATTGTAATTGCTGGATATTATGGTCACACAGACTGCTTTAACAGTCTACCTGTTCTACCTGATGTATTGTGGAGAACCTAAGACGAATCTCTCAAATAGTCTGCAGAATCTAAAAATTTACTGTTTTTATGTTTTAATGATTCTTATATGGCATAATTTCGAAAATATTTCCATTTACAATGAAATTATTGTCAATAAAGTAATAAATAAAATAATCTAACAATTTATTTTCACAAAGCTTTTCTTAGCTAGGTATTGCAACCACTTATAGAGTTTTAATACCTCTGCATATATGTCGCCTTAGAACTTTCCTTTTTAAGATAAGTTTCATAACTAGACAAATGTGCTAAAATTGCTGCCTATGCCCATCAAATAGCTCTTAGAACTTGAAAGAGTGCCAGCTGTGCCAGCCTGCGGTTTTATATACTTTGCACCCTTTTCAACCTACTAACATCCCAACACTTCTGCTTCAAGTTTTGAACCTGTGAAAGCTCAAAATAGTTTGCACTAGTTTGCAGAATACAGGAATTTATTTTTAGCAACCATATCAGTCAGTAGTATAAATTTTACAAAGCAGTAAATTTTTGTAACTACCATTCAATCACCCCATTTAAAACATGGAGCATTTTAGTGGTTATTTATGTGCTACCCTATATCAACATACATTTCAAGTTCTATGTAGTCTCGTACCTATTATCATAGATCAATTGGAAGTGGTTTATTTTCCTGCTGAATTGTTGAATTCTCTGGAACCAAAAGGTTCAGATGTTCAGAATTCTCTGGAACCTCAATGGTTCCAGAGAATTCTGAATCTCTAAACCTTCTGACTCCACCTTACAAATTAGGTTTCAAAGTTGGTATCCCCATTATCTCACTAAGAAATTTATATCCATCAAATCTTTGCAATGGAGCAGGATTGGTAAGTAAAAGATTATTGTCTCATGCCATAGAAGCCACTATTTTATCCAGATTTGCTTGAAGAGAGAATGTCTATATTATCAGAAGACCTGTATTTTCAGCTTATAATCTCTTTAATCTCAAAAGTCTTTCATCAACTCAAATTGTCAATGTTAATTAATAAATCTCAACATCAAACCATATTGTCAGAAGGACTCCACCTGGAAGAGGACTGTTTTACGAATGCATGATTAGTTGCCCCAGAGATAACTCAGGCTAGTCTAATCTTCCCAAAGTTTTAATGAGAAGATGACTATTTGACTATATTTTATATTTAAAAGGTAAAAAGCAGTTTGTACAGTTCATTTAAGTTTTCAAAGTTTACTAAGCCGATTTCAAAATAATTTTTGAACAATTGAAAGCAGCAACTCTTTCTAGCAAAGTCACTAAAGAATATTACAGTATAAAAAATACACAGCCTCATCAAATGAAAGGCTGATGGTTCATATAGCTTTTTTCAATAATTATTAAATATTTTCAATAATAGGTTTTATATTATTCTATGTATCTCACCATCGACTAAAAACTATTAATCTATGTATTTCACACTCAATGATGTAGTAATTATTATTATTGCGTGAATATATTTTACATCACATTAATTTAACATTTTTATAATATGGAGAACAATTTTTATGACTACATCACTGCTGACACTATTAATCACTATACACCATAATATAAATACAAAATATAAAAGGTACTAGTCATAAAAATAACTCTACAGTAGTTGTAGCACTGTGAACATGTTTCTGGTGTGATGTAACGGTAGAATGGTAGAAATATCAACGGTAGTTTTTTACCAAGGTCTCAGCGAAATACTTTGCAAACCCATAAATCCTTGCTGAGATGTTATCATTATTTTTTACATACTATTAATGATTTCTACTCATTATTTTGTAAAGAGCAAGGCATGAGCTAACAAGGAGATAGTAAAACAGTAAAATACAAAATAAAAAACATTTTTGCGATCAATATTTTTTCTAGCTTATTCAATCATTTGCCAATTTTATTGATTTTTTGTTTTCAACCTGGTTTTGTTTCATGTAATTTTCTGAACTATGTAAAAGATATTTTACGCATTATGGTTTGCTCTGTGATAGTTTTTTTTATCAAGGTTAGAGTCGATCTATATTGCCAACATCTGTTTCAAAATTGCCTTTAGGAGGAGCTAGTAGTGCACTCTACAAGGCAATTATTGTTGCGTCATGAAGTGAGGGATGCCGGTCAACCAAGAATTAGGCTGAACAATCAGCAGCCTAGCTGACCCCGGCTCTACCGGCCAGTGAGAAGACGGCTTGGCCTCACCGGGGCAAAAGAGAGACAGCTCGATATCATCAAACCGAGACGAGGAGTGACCAACCCAACTAAAAAAGTGACTGCCAGGCGCTGACTGGCGCTAGAGACCAGCTGGTGTTCTGAAGAAGAGTCAGTTGAAGCCTTTAATATCTAAAGATGCTGTCAGGACCTAACAAGCCAGGAATTTCTCAATGAGTAGAGTTGTATGTGCAAATATTTCATACCATACATTTTAATAATATGTTGCATAAATATGTATAGTCATACTCGAACAGTTGGTTGGTTTTAAGTAGAGCAGTAAAAAAGCTCTGGTGATCTTTTACCCTGGTGGCAACCGTGGGATCTTTTGAATCCCAGCTCTACAGGAAGCAGCAAACCTCAAGATGAAATTTCCACAAAGAAAAGAAACAGAAAGAAACAGTAGGAGAGGAACCCAGAGAGATCGAGTGACACAAAGTGTGACACCCTTTGGACTGGTGTAGGCCTAGCTGTCTTATAAATGGCAGCCTGTTTCTAAACCTCCAAGGGATAAGTTTGCAAGAGGAAAGTCATCAGCATAACCACCTGGTGTGCCCAGAGCGTGAAAGGAAACATAACTGCTTGAATGGTGTAATAGAAAGGCTAATAATGGTGCTGAGGACCCCATTTTTGACCCATCAGTTAAAGGCGCCTCAATACACAGGTACCAAGAAAGTGGAACATTTGATAACCTGTTACCGAGAGGTAGTCAGAACCAATCGATAAACAGAAGCTGCCACACTGCTGCACGTGAGGAAGTACAAATGCCAAAAAGATTTGGCCACGCTTACCAAGTCAAAGTCATCTTTGGTGTGCTCGGGGCTCATCTTGGCCTGTCTCCCAAGCAGTCCCTGGATGCCAGCACTCAATCAGAATTGAGTATATTGCAAATAAATGATTGTACTACCTACCATGAACACACCGTTTGAGTGGGTCAGCTGGTCTAAGTGGCCTATGGCAACCTGCCAGACCTCACAAGGCTAACATGGCAAAGGCTTAGTTAACATGGCAGTAGTATAGTGAGAGCAGATCTACACACACTAGGCGGAGCTTAGGGAGCAGGAAGTGACATCACATCAGGATCTGTTTGATTGAGAGTTGGGGGGTGGAGCTAGGCGGTGTTGAGTCATGGTGTGAGTCATGGCGATCTGTGTGATTCGTGGTGCGAGTAATGGTGTGAGTTGGTTGGTGACGTCGCGGTGGTGGTGTCGGTGGCCGAGTGGTGAGTCGGGCCGCGAGATGATTCGCGGTTGTATTTGGGATTATCGGATTTCGTTGGCGTCCGGTAGAGGTCGCTCTTCCGTGCCGTTTCGGGGATTGACGGAGAGCTCGGTGGCGACGGGTTGACGGACGGTGGCGGATGGATTTCGAGATCGTCGGAGCTTGTATGTATTTTCTTTTTTCCGATCCCGAATGAGAATGATGTGTCTGCGAACAAATATTCATTTTGATTGTAAACTTCATAAATTCTGAAATTATCCATCGCTGTTATGGTTCCACTACTTTTTTAAAGATAATGTATAAATTGATGAAGTATTATTAGTTAGTGTTGATTGTTACTGGAGCTTCTGAGGAGTCAACTTCCAATAGTATGAATATCGACATTATTTCTGAAAGAACTTCCCAATTGAATATGAAACAAAGAGAGTATAGAAGACCAACCAAGTCTAGATTGAACAGAACTACGTCATTACGAAGATCATCAAGAAAAAGTTCGGTAGTAAAGCGGTTATTCGAATCCAAGGAAAATTATATGGAAGGAGATGAGAAAATTACGTCACCTATTGCAACAGTTTTTAAAACCGAGGAAATGCAAGAACCATGGAAATGGATTGATCTAAAAGTTTTGGATATTCCAGCTTCGTTAGAAGTAATACAAGCAAATAAGTCTGAAGAAAATGACAATTGTGAGATTGCGTTGCAATTCTTCGTTGAACGTAAGGGAGAGCGTGTGGTATTATGTTCGATCATCGAACCTCAAAAGTATAACATTCCCTCATCATTTCAATGGTTGACACCAGCTCTCATGATATTGGATCGAAGTGAGATTTACATGAACTCTAAGTCTTCATCAGGATTAAAACTTTTCAGAATTGACGGAGCATGCAATCTGAAGGAATTCAGAGAGAAATTAAACAAAGATTATAAACTCTGTATATCAAGACAGTAATGAGTTAAGGAAATGATATTATGATTAAATTTTATATAGTTTATTTGATGATATATCATAGGGATTTAAACTTACTATCAATGGATATGTTATTGAATAAAAGTTTTGTATATAAAAATGCTAAAACATAATTTAAAAAAGACTATTGAATTTCATTCAATCCCAATTTTCTTCTTCTTCTTTCATTGTCGAATGAGAATGAACTGTCTACAATCAAAACATACATTATTTTTAGTGAGATATAGTAAAAGTAAGACATACAATCAGATTAGATCATTCATTCAAACTAAAAATCAAATATAATGTAATACTTACTGAAGAAGAAGAAGATCCATCCTTTTTCTGAATGGAATCTTCCTGTTGAGATACGGGAGCCTGCAATCGCAATGATTACAGTCAGGATGGATTACTATAACCTTGCTGAGATAGTAGACTCTACATTCACAATGGACTCCAACTTAAATTGTAAATTTTAATTGCATTAGTCATCGAATCATAGAATGATATGCAAGATGTAATGCAGACAGAATAGGATATGCAATCAGCTAGAGTAGGACATACAGACAATAAGAAAAACAAATATGTTACATCACATAGTCAGACTAGGACACACAGACAGAGGAGGATATTCAGTTAAAATAAAGAAATAAATATAATGTACTACTTACTGAAGATTCAAATTCATAAAGCCTTCTCCGAAAAGGACTATATTTAGTTCGGTGATGCCCAGGATCCTACAATTGCATTGATAACAGTCAGAGTAGAACATGCAGACAAATTAAAACACAGTCAGGTCTTACTTTGAATTTCAATTCCAACTCCTTTTGTTTTAAAGTGGAGTTATACAAAATATTAATTACTGTTTTCACAGATTGATACTCATTTTAACATTCCTACATACCAATTGGAGTGAATTTTGTTGAATGTATTTGATCTTTAGTTACATGTTTTATCATTATACAACGATATTAGACGAAATAAATATAATGTAATACTTACTTTTAAAGTCAATGTAACATCGAAGTTACGAAAGAACTCCTCTCTTTGCTGCTGCATGACCAATGATTTCTACAATAATTTCCAAAATTACTTTGTATAATTTAATTGTTTCATTTAAGCAAACCCTATAATTCGAAATATATTTAATATGTAGTTTATATTCTCAAGTTTCCTTTAATCAAAAGTATAATTTAGTAAAATATTATAATGTAGTACTTACTTTCTTTTGAAGCTTGATCTTGAATCGAAAAGCCTTCTGTTTTTCAGGATCTACCTCTCTACCCCAAGGGCAGTAGCCCCATATCTCAACACACGTGTTGATGCATTTTGTCTGAGTTAGGAGTCTATCCACGTTTTTGTCTCGAGCACACATTGTAAACTATTATAAATAAAATGAGATGAAAAACTTATTCTTTCTCGTTGCTTATATAGTAAGCAGAATCAATATTATGGTTGATTAAACTTGTGTAATTTATGATCACGAAGTTGTAAAATCAGCTAAACAGATTTCGCGAAATTCAAATTCGCGAAAGTTGACTATATAATATATGATGTGAAATTTCGCGAAATCCAATTTCGCGAAATTCACTTTCGCGAAATTCAATTTCGCGAAAGTTGACTATATAATATATATGATGTGAAATTTCGCGAAATCAACTTTTCGCGAAATTGAATTTCGCGAAAGTTGACTATATAATATATATGATGTGAAATTTCGCGAAAGTGACTTTCGCGAAATTCACTTTCGCGAAATTCAATTTCGCGAAAGTTGACTATATAATATATATGATGTGAAATTTCGCGAAATCCAATTTCGCGAACTTCACTTTTGCGTTGATGTACAAGTGAGCCGTGATTTATAAATGTATATATAATAATAAAATGTGAGTAAGATAAAAGCTACTAAAGATACAATAAACAATGCTAGGATTGTGCTAGTCTATGTTAATATACAAGTGAGCAGTGATTATAATTGTATATAATAATAAAATGTGAGTAAGATAAAAGCTAGGGTTGTGCTAGTCCATGTTAATGTACAAGTGAGCAGTGATTATAAATGTATATATAATAATAAAATGTGAGTAAGATAAAAAGCTACTGAAGATAGAATAAACAAAGCTAGGATTGTGCTAGTCCATGTTAATATACAAGTGAGCAGTGATTATAAATGTATATATAATAATAAAATGTGAGTAAGATAAAAGTTACTGAAGATACAATAAACAGAGCTAGGATTGAGCTAGTCTATGTTAATATACAAGTGAGCAGCGAATATAAATGAATATATAATAATAAAACGTGAGTAAGATAAAAAGCTACTGAAGATACAATAAACAAAGCTAGGATTGTGCTAGGCCGTGTTAATATACAAGTGAGCAGTGATTATAAATGTATATATAATATTAAAATGTGAGTAAGATAAAAACTACTAAAGATACAATAAGAAAAACTAGGATTGTGCTAGGCCATGTTGATATACAAGTGAGCAATGATTATAAATGTATATATAATAATAAAATGTGAGTAAGATAAAAGCTAGGGATGTGCTAGTCCATGTTAATATACAAATGAGCAGTGATTATAAATGTATATATAATAATAAAATGTGAGTGAGATAAAAGCTACTGAAGATACAATAAACAAAGCTAGGATTGTGCTAGGCCGTGTTAATATACAAGTGAGCAGTGATTATAAATGTATATATAATATTAAAATGTGAGTAAGATAAAAACTACTAAAGATACAATAAGCAAAACTAGGATTGTGCTAGGCCATGTTGATATACAAGTGAGCAATGATTATAAATGTATATATAATAATAAAATGTGAGTAAGATAAAAGCTAGGGTTGTGCTAGTCCATGTTAATATACAAGTGAACAGTGATTATAAATGTATATATAATAATAAAATGTGAGTAAGATAAAAGTTACTGAAGATACAATAAACAGAGCTAGGATTGAGCTAGTCTATGTTAATATACAAGTGAGCAGCGAATATAAATGAATATATAATAATAAAACGTGAGTAAGATAAAAGCTACTGAAGATACAATAAACAAAGCTAGGATTGTGCTAGACCATGTTGATGTACAAGTGAGCAATGATTATAAATGTATATATAATAATAAAATGTGAGTGAGATAAAAGCTACTGAAGATACAATAAACAAAGCTAGGATTGTGCTAGTCCATGTTGATATACAAGTGAGCAGTGATTATAAATGTATTTATAATATTAAAATGTGAGTAAGATAAAAACTACTAAAGATACAATAAGCAAAACTAGGATTGTGCTAGGCCATGTTGATATACAAGTGAGCAATGATTATAAATGTATATATAATAATAAAATGTGAGTAAGATAAAAGCTAGGGTTGTGCTAGTCCATGTTAATGTACAAGTGAGCAGTGATTATGAATGTATATATAATAATAAAATGTGAGTAAGATAAAAGCTACTCAAGATAGAATAAACAAAGCTAGGATTGTGCTAGTCCATGTTAATATACAAGTGAACAGTGATTATAAATGTATATATAATAATAAAATGTGAGTAAGATAAAAGTTACTGAAGATACAATAAACAGAGCTAGGATTGAGCTAGTCTATGTTAATATACAAGTGAGCAGCGAATATAAATGAATATATAATAATAAAACGTGAGTAAGATAAAAGCTACTGAAGATACAATAAACAAAGCTAGGATTGTGCTAGACCATGTTGATGTACAAGTGAGCAATGATTATAAATGTATATATAATAATAAAATGTGAGTAAGATAAAAGTTACTGAAGATACAATAAACAGAGCTAGGATTGTGCTAGTCTATGTTAATATACAAGTGAGCAGCGAATATAAATGTATATATAATAATAAAACGTGAGTAAGATAAAAGATACTGAAGATACAATAAACAAAGCTAGGATTGTGCTAGACCCTGTTGATGTACAAGTGAGCAATGATTATAAATGTATATATAATAAAATGTGAGTAAGATAAAAGCTACTGAAGATACAATAAACAAAGTTAGGATTGTGCTAGGCCATGTTAATATACAAGTGAGCAGGGATTATAAATGTATATATAATAATAAAATGTGAGTAAGATAAAATCTACTAAAGATACAATAAGCAAAACTAGGATTGTGCTAGGCCATGCTGATATACAAGTGAGCAATGATTATAAATGTATATATAATAATAAAATGTGAGTAAGATAAAAGCTACTGAAGATACAAACAAAGCTAGGATTGTACTAGTCCATGATGATATACAAGGGAGCAGTGATTATAAATATATATAATAATAAAATGTGAGTAAGATAAAAGCTACTGAAGATACAATAAACAAAAACTAGGATTGTACTAGTCTATGTTGGTGTACAAGTGAGCAATGATTATAAATGTATATATAATAATAAAATGTGAGTAAGATAAGAGCTACTGAAGATACAATAAACAAAGCTAGGACTGTGCTAGTCCATGTTAATATACAAGTGAGCAGTGATTATAAATATATATAATAAAAAAATGTATTATTATATATACTCACATTACTTACTCTCATTTTATTATTATATATATATTTATAATCACTGCTCACTTGTATATTAACATGGACTAGCACAGTCCTAGCTTTGTTTATTGTATCTTCAGTAGCTTTTATCTTACTCACATTTTATTATTATATATACATTTATAATCACTGCTCACTTGTATATTAACTCTTTCGCTACCACGTTAATTGTTGACCAAACGATTATTCTGCCCAAGTTAATTCAAACGGATTTTCTAAAAAATCCGATATACCGTTAGTATTTAAGTAATATCTCAAAAAATGAAAACATATATCGTTTTACTTTTAAATGTATCTTATTCAGAACAAAATTCTCCACAAGATAGGTGTAAAATTGTTTAGCAACTCTTACTCTCACAAAATTCCTGACGCTTTTCTTTGCGTTGAACAAACTCGGTGTGTTTCTTATTGTCATGACGATAACGGTCTGGTTTTACCGTTTTTGAAAAAATAATTAGAAATGGAATTGTTGAACCAAAAATTTGGTTGCACGTCATTGGCAACAAGGTTGTTTCATTGGAAACAAAATTTGATTGGCCTAGCTGATGTGTGGGATTTGTAATTAAAAGAAAAAGTGAAACCCTATTGATGAGTCGATACACCGTCTGATTGTCTGTATTTATATTACCGCGAATTGATGGAAATGTTCAACAAAAAAAACAAAAAATTTTTTTTTTTTTTATTGGTTACACCTGATTGGCAAAAAGGTTGTTTTATTGGAAACAATTCTTTCAACAACATGTGGTGATTACTGTCTTCTCTTTGCAATATTTTGGAGCAGAGGATGTTCAATAGAAGATTTTCTAACAGTTATGCTAAAAATTTCTGAAACAGATACACGAGATCATGTAGTTCGAAAAACTATACTAGATAGATATGATTGGAATGAAAAAAAATTAGTAAAAGTCTTAATAACGAAGAAAATGAAGGTGTTGACAATGTACATATTCAAGGAACTTCCCAAATTGTTAAATTACTAGAAGATCTGACATAAATTTTTTTTCTATATTTTACAATTGAATATACATATATACTTTATATCGAAATAAAGTTGGTAACAAATACAACCGAATATTATTTACTTTTTGATATAAGTTTTATATATTGATATACTCACACTGAGTTGGAGTTATCCTCAAAATAATCCACATATTAATCCATGTATGCCCCTTTACTAGTTCATCATCTTCATCTATTTACTGGTCGAGAAACTGTTATGGAATGGTTAAGCCAAACCAAACAGGAGAATTCCATAGGTAAACCTAGGAAAACAATCAGGTCGAATGCCAAGGCGCTTGTCCACACAACAGCCCCTGAAAACAGCGACACTCAACGAACTTAATCGCGAGTAGCCGGCTAACAGAATTCTAGCTGAAGCATACAAGCCTTATGGTATCAACACTCGATCGACCCAAATTCTCAAATATAAGTAGGCATCAAGAGATGGTTAATGAGGCAGAATATTCCATCAGATTATGCAACGCTTATATAGTGAATTGAAGAATGATGGGTGTGTCCAAAGGAATTAATGAAGCGAAAATAGTAAACAGATTTTCGCGAAAATGAATTTCGCGAAAGTGAATTTCGCGAAATTGAATTTCGCGAAATTACACATTATATATATTATATAGTCAACTTTCGCGAAAGTGAATTTCGCGAAATTCAATTTCGCGAAATTACACATTATATATATTATATAGTCAACTTTCGCGAAATTACACATTATATATATTATATAGTCAACTTTCGCGAAATTGAATTTCACGAAATTACACATTATATATATTATATAGTCAACTTTCGCGAAATTGAATTTCGCGAAATTACACATTATATATATTATATAGTCAACTTTCGCGAAAGTGAATTTCGCGAAATTCAATTTCGCGAAATTACACATTATATATATTATATAGTCAACTTTCGCGAAATTGAATTTCGCGAAAGTGAATTTCGCGAAATTACACATTATATATTATATAGTCAACTTTCGCGAAATTGAATTTCGCGAAAGTGAATTTCGCGAAATTGAATTTCGCGAAAACTGTTTATATATATCATTAGATCACAAAATTATTGAACCGCGACAACACTTCTACTTGTTATAAAACCTTCGAGCGAATATGCCTTTTCAATTCAGTTCATAACTTCACAATGAGTACCAGAGACAACAGAAAAAGGAAATTTCAAGAACGATTACAATGTGTAGATAAATGTGTGAAGCGATGGGGTTACTGCTCTCATGGAATGGAAATAAGCGATCGGAAGCGAAAAGCTTGTCGATTTCTCTTACGTGAAAAGTTCTATCAAGATCTCAACGAAAGATTACGGTTTACAGTAAGTACTACAAATTCAATCTAGATGTTATGTAGGAATGATACAATGAATCTTCTCTTCTGAGTAGTAACTATGTGTTCTAGGCTGATTGTATTCATTGCAATTGCAAACTCCAATATCTTAGCAAAGTGTATGTTATATCCCTACTCAGATTAAAACAGATTATTTTAACTGAATATCCTCCTCTGTCTGTGTGTCCTAGTCTGACTATGTGATGTAACATATTTGTTTTTCTTATTGTCTGTATGTCCTACTCTAGCTGATTGCATATCCTATTCTGTCTGCATTACATCTTGCATATCATTCTATGATTCGATGACTAATGCAATTGAAATTTACAATTTAAGTTGGAGTCCATTGTGAATGTAGAGTCTACTATCTCAGCAAGGATATAGTAAACCATCCTGACTGTAATCATTGCGATTGCAGGCTCCCGTATCTCAACAGGAAGATTCCATTCAGAAAAAGGATGGATCTTCTTCTTCTTCAGTAAGTATTACATTATATTTGATTTTTAGTTTGAATGAATGATCTAATCTGATTGTATGTCTTACTTTTACTATATCTCACTAAAAATAATGTATGTTTTGATTGTAGACAGTTCATTCTCATTCGACAATGAAAGAAGAAGAAGAAAATTGGGATTGAATGAAATTCAATAGTCTTTTTTATATTATGTTTTAGCATTTTCATATACAAAACTTTTATTCAATAACATATCCATTGATAGTAAGTTTAAATCCCTATGATATATCATCAAATAAACTATATAAAATTTAATCATAATATCATTTCCTTAACTCATTACTGTCTTGATATACAGAGTTTATAATCTTTGTTTTAATTTCTCTCTGAATTCCTTCAGATTGCATGCTCCGTCAATTCTGAAAAGTTTTAATCCTGATGAAGACTTAGAGGCGATAGATAATTTCAGAATTTATGAAGTTTACAATCAAAATGAATATTCGTTCGCAGACACATCATTCTCATTCGGGATCGGAAAAAAGAAAATACATACAAGCTCCGACGATCTCGAAATCCATCCGCCACCGTCCGTCAACCCGTCGCCACCGAGCTCTCCGTCAATCCCCCGAAACAGCACGGAAGAGCGACCTCTACCGGACGCCAACGAAATCCGATAATCCCAAATACAACCGCGAATCGTCTCGCGGCCCGACTCACCACTCGGCCACCGACACCACCACCGCGACGTCACCAACCAACTCACACCATTACTCGCACCACGAATCACACAGCTCGCCATGACTCACACCATGACTCAACACCGCCTAGCTCCGCCCCCCAACTGTCAATCAAACAGATCCTGATGTGATGTCACTTCCTGCTCCCTAAGCTCCGCCTAGTGTGTGTAGATCTGCTCTCACTATACTACTCATGGCTAGCAGGGCTAACCCTTGCTCGCAATGGCATCTACTGGCCATGCCCACTCCTCTGTTGACTAACACAGTGCAGGCTGGTACCAAGTTCCTCCAGATAAAAACTGGGAAACACCAACAACCATTGGTCTGTGGAATGAGAGCCAGCTAAACAGGTAGCAGTGGTACAAAGTCAATCCATTAGCCAGCTTGCATTTCTGGTACATTAGCTAACAAAGCAAGTCCCGCAGCTGCAGGATGAACAACACAGCTCTAATGGAGCTGCCCTTGCCAATGGACCTTGTACCTGCACTGGCTGTGGCAGGAGTGTAGAAACCGCTGTGTGGCAAACGCACGTATTGGCCTACTTTGAGGTGAGCAGGACAACCAGTTACCTCAGTCTGGCAAGATCTGACAGCAAGAGTAAGAAGACTGATCCAGAGCTGCAAGGTGTGCCAAGCTGCAAAGCACCGTGGAACAAAGATAGCCTGGAAAAAAAGGTTATATGTGGACCAGGCTACAGCAGAAAGTGGCAGTAGACTTGGTAGGCCACTTGCCAACAAGACACATAAGCAAAAAGTATATTTTGGTGCTGACTGACCACTTCACCTCAGAGGCAGGATGCACTGGCCCTTTCATCAACTATCACGCCAGTAGAAGCCAGTACTCTGGATGAACTTTTGGTCTGCAACATGGATTTGTCAGAAAATATCCACACAAAACAGGGGTACAGTTTGACAGTCAATTAATGTCAGAGTTGTGCCAACTATGGCATGTGGAGAAATCACACACCGCTCCATACCACATCCGAGCAAATGGGATAGTGGAGAGCATTAACAGAAAGCTAGGCGACTTGCTCAGGGTGCTGCTACTAAACTGAGGCCCAGAAGAGTGAACTGTTGCTCCTCCAGCTGATGAGAGCTTACCGAAAAGCACTTGACCATGAGAAGACAGCAGATATGCTCATGCTTGAGTGAGAACTACAACTCCCAAATCAGCTGAATTATCAACTTCCTTTCACTGAGTTTCACCAGACACCTGAGTATGTGGTAGACATGCAAAAGAAGCTAGAGGAACCACAAAGCACATTCTGCCAGATTGGGATCCAACAAGAAGACCATAGGAGCCAGCTCATTATTTCCTTGGTTAATGGGTCTGGATGATAAAAAAGGAACCAGTGAGGAGACAACTCAAAGCTGCAAACCAGATTTGTGAGACTCTACCAGGTAATAAAAGCCTGGCCCAACTACACATATCTGGAGAGCGGCAGGGCCAGTTATTCAGACAGAGCTAGGGCAGGCTGAAGCCCTATCACGACTGCCCAGGAGAGTTAAACTGAGCTCTAGATACAGCAGTTTTTATATTTTAACTTACATTTAAAACAGCAACAGACAATTTTTTAAGCAATTGTTTTTACCTGATTAAAATGATTAACTATGAATGAAGCTTATAAATCTTTTCAACTATACTTTTTACTTTGAATAATGTTTTACAGACACTAAAGAAGATGATCGTATGTTGCCTGAAGTTGTGTGCCAAGGGCACACATCAATAGCTTTCTAAGTGATTGGTATAGGTGTCAAAGGATTCTCATCAGGCAATGTTGTCAAGTCTTTTGTGACGGTCATCTGAGACTTCATAAAAAAATGTCCAGACACTATGCTGACTCGTGTTCAGATATATCTTTCATATGAAAATGATGCCGAGCTGACGCTACGTGTAAGTTTTCATATGGCTTGATTTACAGTCTTATGTGATGAAAGAAGCTGTAGCCTAGTAGGCTAGAACGCCGCACCTGCAAACAACAGGTTGCGATTCAATATCCAAAAGAGGGATCTTTTGCCAAAAAATTCCCAAAAATGCAAATGGTTGCGACAAAAATGACATTCAGCCTCAAATTTTATGTGCCACTGGGCGTGTCTCCAGTGATAGAGGTTTCCTTGCCACTAGACTCAGACATGGGCAGTGGCAAGGACAAACGGACATAAACAAATCATGGCAAGACAGATCTTGGTTCAGTGAAGATCACAGTTCACAACACAATCACAAGCACAACAACACCCTTAAAAGCAGTAAGCTAAGTATAGAGATTGCTCACACACTGTCAATGTAAAAAAGAAGTTGGTTTTTCTTTCGTTTTTGGTATAAAGTGTTTACCAAATCTACTTTTGCTTCCCAAATGTACAGCATTTATACACTATTGTAGCTAGGCTTAGTAGGAATATCCAGTCGTTATAAAACAGAATTGGCTCTAATCACATGTATCACTATAGCTTGGACAGCTTTGCCAGTTTTTTCACATATCAATCCTCTTTTTTAAATTAAAAAAGAAAAACAAGTAAAAAGACAGAATTCAGGAATTATTGAGTGAGTTGAACAAACGTGTTTTAAATGTTGATAATCTAATAGTACTGTGAAGGGGCTGGGATAGTGGTAGCAGTAACAGAAAGTTCACAAACTAAAACAAGATGGCGGATGTAATATGCTGTGTCACGAAATAGAAAACAGTGTTGTTATATGTGTGAAAGAACAAATACGGTGTATAAATGTTCTAGGCATAGCATACACAGGACTTTGAAAGCTGTAATAAAAATGCGGAAATGAGTAAATTTGTGATTGGGGAATATGTTCAAAGATTTTATGATATGAATAGTGGAATTTGTATTTTGGGTTGAGATGGAATACATGATTAGTTGTACACAAGCACACAAGGTTATTTTACAAGGAGCAAATAGTAGTTTTTGGAAACCATGCTTTCTGACTTGCAAGCGATTTGCCGAAAACGTTTAGGTAGATGTTAGCAGATGGACCACACCACTTTAAGAGCACAAAGTTTAATGGTCACCAGCCTTTAGTGCATCTAGCAATCTGACCATATTAAGAACTCTGAAAATACATTATATATAAAGTATATAATATATTTTCAGAGTTCCATTATTTAGATATTAAATTAGTATACATATTATATTATATATACTAATTTGATATTTATATATTTCTCAAAGTTGGTTTGTCCAGCTATAGTTATTAAAATCTTGAAATATAGAAGTCGTATAGCAGAAGATTTGATCTCGGACATTCCTGTTCACCAGTCCAACACCATTCCAATTCAGCCACACGAGCTTGATGAATTCATTAGATGATATATGTCGCTATATGGAAGCAAATATGCTACTGCTCTCCGTCACGATGCAACATGATGGTGTAACGCCATGGAAAGCGGTAGCCCTTATTAGTAAGCTTATTCAAATTATCAATTGGTAACGTGCCAGGCTAATAGCAAGTGGCAGGCAACTACATTACTTTTCATTGTTTATAAGCTTATTTTTAATATCTGGGCCACGCTGGGCGCCTAGCTAGTAATAATATATATGTAAGACTAATATTATTAGTTATTATATATAGTTTATATTATTAATATTATATATTATTTAATATTATATTTAATATTATGTAATACATTATTATATAATAATATGTATTATATAATATATAACATTATTAATATACAATACATACATTATATATTATTATGCTATACTAGGTGAATGCCCGGCGTCGCATGGGTAATAAAAAGGTTTTTGTAGAGAAAATTTACTTTTAACTAACAGTAACACTTACCATTCTAACTTTTAAATGAAGGTGTTTGTTTATTTATGTTTACTGTGTTTACTTCTGTGTAATTCATACTGTACCAGCTGCAGTGCCTTCTATGGATCTATACTGATTGAGAAAGTTCTGTTGGATATATGAGTTCACACATGCTTCTTCGCGTATTGGCATGCCTTTTCTTCTGGTATGGCTACACACAAAACACTTGCTGAGGTGTTTTATTTAAAGTGAAGCCATGAAATATTGGCATGTGTTGTAAGTATGTACGTACCCGTGTTATTCCCTGATTTAGCTGGTTGGACAGTGTAGTGTATTGGATAATTAGTTGTCTGCAGAACTGGTGGTTGTGAGTTCAAATGCAGTTTGCTGCGGATTTCTCATTTGTAAACTTTTATCACTATAGCTGAACAGACAGATGTACAGATGCACAAACGTTGAGATTTTTATACAAAAATAATAATAAACATATTAATAATACATACATGTAGATCAATCTAGCTAAAGTAGTGAATTTATAACAACACATTTTTTGTCATTAAAACATGCGCATAACTTACATCACCCACTATTTATATATTCTGTATATGTAGGCCTATAATGTGTGATGCTGTTTTAAAAAATATATTTTGTTGTTTTTATGAATATTATTATCTGAAAACATTTTCTTATCAAGTAGGCCTTGAAGTTAAGGTTTTAATGAGCACACACAAGATTAAAATGAATGTCATTTTGTCAATTCTGATTTTTCAGTAAGTTTACACTGATTTGTGAGAGGACCTCTGATTTGTCAGTAAGTTTACACTGATTTGTGAGAGGAACTCTGATTTGTCAGTAAGTTTACACTGATTTGTGAGAGGAACTCTGATTTGTCAGTAAGTTTACACTGATTTGTGAGAGGAACTCTGATTTGTCAGTAAGTTTACACTGATTTGTGAGAGGACCTCTGATTTGTCAGTAAGTTTAGACTGATCTGTGAGAGCTAGTCGAGTCTAGGAATATCTGAATGTATGGTTTCAAGCCTTTGGTGCACTTTCAACTTTTAGTAATAAATTATAAATAACTGATGGAATCATGCTAGAAAAAGATCTTTGTTTCTCAATGACACAGTTTACTGTTCAGGTCGGAAAGAAATTAAAAGTAACAAAGTTGTTTTATGAATACTGTTACGTGACGGACAACAAGTATAAAATTGACTGCTCTCACTTTGAGAAGTTGTGCGAAGTATAAAATTGAAATTCATCAGTTATGTTCTAGAAATATAATTTCTATCAAAATTTAATTTCATTAAATTTTGATAGAATTTTAATACAATTAATAGAATTTTCTATTAATAGAATTTTTTCTTACCAGCATATGTTAGCAGTTATTCGGTTTTTTAAAGGTAATACATTATGAACTTGCAGAAAATGGAGCATAGCATTTCAGGCATTTGGGGTTGCTAATTAACTTATCATGTAAAGGAATTATCAGTAATATTATTGGGAATAGCAGTACTATGAAATAAGCCATAACATATAGCAACTAAATGTAGCTACATAGTGCTATAGCTACATCATGTTATGGCGACATCATGTTATAGCTATATCATGTTATGGCTACATCATGTTATAGCTACAACATGTTATAGGTGCATAATGTTATAGTTACATCATGTACAGCTATATCAAATATAAGCTAGTTTTCAAACTAAATTTATTTAACCAGTTTCAGTTGAAAACAAATTTTACTTGCGACCAGAAAAACCAACATGTTGCATTAATAAAGGCATCAATGTGATATGCTCAACCAAGCTAACTAATTTTTCGTTTATGTAGCTTTGAATTATTAATTTTTTTTGTTGCCACCGAACTCTTAGTGGTTACCTCTTTTGAGGAAATACCCTTGATCTTCAGAGCGCTGCATAGCTAGATATAGATCTTGGTACAAGAGCAACTCACCAGCCCTATGTTTCAGAGTCTCACAGGCCTTTCAATTTACATATGAACATCACATGACAAAACAATAACCAAATGTAACGACTATGTCAGAGAAATAAACTGATTCCGATCTACGGCGGTTTTGTGATAACTGCGATTAACTGTTCATTTTTGAGCTTTCAAGAGCTTGTAATCACATTTCCACATATTTTGCCCCTACAACACAGCAGAGTAAGAGATGGTGAATCTTTTGATACCAAATAACTGTAATGTGAATTTTGTTGCAAGTCAACCTTTAAGCTGGCCCAAAACGTGGGTATTGTTTTAGTGAAAACTTTAGTAAAGATCTAGCTTTCTAGGTAAGTTACTCAAATTCATTAAGGAATTATTCTATTACTCGTGCAACGCTGGGCATTCGGCTAGTATCTATAGGTCCTATATCAAATTTCAAAGTCTCCTGTTTGTAATTATATATCACATGTATTGGTGGACTGATGTTCATAATCTTTTTGTTTAGATTTTACTAGTAGCAATGTTTTTATATTTTGCATTTAGCTTTCATTTCACTTGTAGCAATAGTATTGCAAATGGCATTACATTTATATACACATACATGCCCTCGCATGTGCATGTGGCAATATACAGTACATATTTGCCATTTTTATGTGCTGTTTGATATGTTATACACCCAGCTCTAAAGAGACAACACCCATCTTAGGAAGCGTAGGCATGGTAAAGTACACACTATCCATCATTTCTCGTCACAGGGAGTGTTCTGTAACATTGCTGTTTGGTTATTGTTTCAGAGTTGCTTTCTCATTGATTGATTACCATGGGCAAAAATAATGGGTCAAGATGGATGGTTCAAGACCTCCAAAACCCAGGACAAATAAGGGTTATGTCCATTTAAACTTTCAGCATTTTCATCAAATCGCTGTTGTACACACAGTTATCACCATACCTGCCAACTCTCACGCATTGAGCGTGAGACTCACGCAATTACCCCAAAGAAAAAATGAAAATGCGTGAGAAATGCGTGAGATTTTTGCCCCAATTGCCACAATTTTATATACACCATCATTGATACATCAATTGTCCCAAAACCAGACCTGACAACCCAAGAGTGGGGCAATGCGTGAGATTTGGTTTTGGGGCAATTGATGTATCAATGATAGCATATATAAAATTTTTGAAATTGGGGCAAAAATCTCACGCATTTTCATTGTTTCTTTGGGGTGATTGCGTGAGTCTCACGCCCAATGCGTGAGAGTTGGCAGGTATGCCCAAAACCAAATCTCACGCTTTGCCCCACTCTTGGGTTGGCAGGTCTGGTTATCACCGGATACAGGATACGTCCAACAAAAAGAATAAGGGGTTCCTTGTTGGGTCCCGTTCAGTTATGACTCGAGGTAGGGTAATCTACCACTATGGTTGGAGCATATACATAATACATAATACATTGCTTTGTAGCAAAACCTTGCTTTGTAGCGACGATTACAATTGAATAAGCTATTATTATAGCCAAAACACAGTTTGCAGCGCAGACGGTTTAAAAGTCGCAACGATACATTTACCAGCCGTCCCTTTGCAAATAGTAGGCGACTCCGCTATACATTGCAGTTGCACTTCCTCTTTTCGGGAAGGATCGCAAAATGAGAAAATAAATGTAGTGCGCCTGGTGTTGCGGTAAATACGTGCACGTCTATACTTAGCAGATGTTGCTGTGGCTGAATAATGGATTCCATTTTTTACAATTAGATTGTCTAGCATTACCATCATTTTCACCAGTGATTCTGTCTGTTTTTCAAACAAAATACAAACATAATCGTGTCTGCAAGACTTTCTTGATTAATCATCTAGAATCATTTTATGGGTTTGTATTAACCCATACTCACTCGGAGATAATCTTTGTAGCACAGAAAGTACGACTGTACTAAGGCATTATTTCCTGAATCGACACAATGAGATGTTATTGCATATATTCGCTTCTTGCTATCTGCAGCATGATAGCTTCTCTTAGCAGTTTTGCACTAGATTTACTCTGCTTACAGTTATTTGCTTAAAAAAGAATATTGACGATTAAATATGTTTCAGAATTAGTAGAAACTTGCATGGCTATGGTCACGCATAGTATGATTGACCCTCGAACTCTATCCTCATCCTTAAAGTTGCACTAATGACAAGATTGCTGAACTTTCAGCACTTGCTGTTAACGAAAATCTTACTCAGAAATAGTATTCGTTATAGTTTGATGTCAGCCGTAATTAATTAGGTCTGCGTTTGTACGCAGTGCAAAAGATGTAGACATAGTGCATACTTTTGTTTTGCTAAATGTGGCTACATGGCATTAGCTCTTGAAGAAAAATTGCTGCAGGTAAAGTTTAGGTAATAGTTTTTCACAAGTAGGTGTTAATTATTTTTAAAGTAGCAGACGTGAATTTTACTTACACACAATCTAGTTTTTTTACTATTTATTTCGCTGTACATTTTGTATTTGACTGAAAATAGCACTGTCAATATACATAGTAAGCTGCCTGCTACAACTGATTTACAAAGTTTAAGGACTAAAATTTAAGCCTTTTTCACTGATTGTTGTGTTCTCCATTTTTGCTATACTGCACTTTTAACCCATTTAACCGTAGTACCATTATCAACTTTGCCGAAGTTGTTAACAGTAATTACTTTTGCATGTAAGTAGACCACAGCTTGTAATTGAGTCACTAAGAATGTTGAACAGGGAAATAACAAGCAAGCTTACTAATTGCTGTTGTGTCTTAGCTTTTCTATATTAAGGTATACATATGTATGCGAAGATTTAGTATCCTAGGATAAAAATAACACTTTGCTGGAAGCATTTAAATATAATCATGACTCATTTTACTTAAACACTGCTAATTGACAAAAATTTAGCACATGTGCATCTGTTTTCAAAGATTCTTTTTTCAATATATTAGCAAATGAAAACTTAGACTTTTAAAAGCAAAAATAGACTTGCTAATGTATCAGCAAGTCTATTCTTGAATATATAATGGCAACTGCCACAAGAGTACCTTCATGTATGAGCTGTATACAATGGGTGCTTCTACATAAATAATCTGTTTTGAGAACCTTTACGTTATAGAATATTTACATTGCACGAGCTGTAAAATACGTGTAAAGTGCATAATCCATTCCAACATCTTCTCAAACTCACCCCTTTCGCCCTTCAACAAGGAAAAAACTTAACATAACTTTTTAATTGAATGACTGTACCATCACTCTGGTGTTTATGGGGTAAAACATCACCTTCAACGAGACTCCAACTTGTGACAGTCAGCTTAGTAGACCGATACTGCACATCACACCTGCACCCAACGACTGGCTTGAGGCATTTCTGTATGCTTGTGCAGCTGCTTATTCCTTGCGCTTTATTGGCACATCTGCCAATCTTATAATTGATTTATATATGTGTATATTTAATTCAATTTGAATAATATGATTGTTGTTATTCAAATCGAATTTGAATATGGGATTCTTTACATTGTATGAAGCAAAAACTTTAGATAGATTGTTTTCTAAGTGGAATTTATGTGAAAGGTTACTTTTATAGGAGCGCCTACTGTATTGGCTAAGGTGGTGAAGGCTACCATTTGGCCAGTACATATAGTATAGTTAGTTATCTGTTAAATACTGGTTGCAATTAATAGTCAACAAAGACTAACAGTAGAGGATGTTCTCTAATATTATGAGCTGAAAGATATATTCATATGAACAGTAATGGAAAAGATTATTGTAAAAGATGTTTTCGAAGGGTTTATTCACATATAAATCTCATATCATATAAATCTCAAATCATATACATCTCAAATAAATCTCAAAATTACAGCTATGGCTGATTAGTATCTAGCAATGAAGAATCCGTATTGCAGAAGACTTGATCTCAGAACCTCACGTTCACTAGGCGATAAATTAACCCATTGAGCTACGCGAGCTGCAGTGGATTCATTTGGCGATATGAGTCGCTATGTCGATTAAAATATGCATAGTACTTTGCGTTACGGCGAAATGTCACTAAAGCTAACTCTCACGGCTCATATTGCTAAGTTTAGCATAGGGATACTAGGTTACTCAAATTAGCCATGGCAATGTGCTAGGCTAAGGGCAAGGGGCAGGCAACTACATTACCTGCCACTGTTTATAAGCTGTTTTTTAAAACCCGTGCAACGCTGGTAATTTGGCTAGTCAACAAATATATTCACTCCCTAAATATACGAATTTAACTTCAATTCAAGTATAAACTTTTAACAACCTAATATAAGTATACAAACATGAATGATAAAGCTAGATTGTCTATTTTTAGAATCCTCGGGTTACAAGCTCTTTATCAATTCATCTTGTTATTGGTCATTTAACAGTATTAAGCAGAATTGAACATAAACTCAAGAGGTATATATATATATATATATATTTATATATATAAAAAAAATTGAAAAAAAAAATTCGTTTCTTCACCCCGGTTAACCCGTATAGGTGGTAGTTTCTGCTCTAACTCGGTTCTCCTACCAGAGACCTGGGAGTTTGAGCACTCGCCTCAAGATCTTAGCTGTTCCCAGTAGCGCACTTTTCTGCAACTCACCTGAGTTGACTGCTGTCGGTATTTGGGCAAGCCACATTTTATGCGCCCAGTGCCCCAATGACTACTGGGATTACAGTTGTTCTTACATCCCAGCATCTTTCAATCTCTTCTCCAAGAGGGAGATATTTCTCTACCTTTTCTTGTTCTTTGCTGTCTATATTGTAGTCATTGGGTACTGCTATATCTATTATAGTAGCCCATTTGTTCTCCTTGTCCACCACCACTGTATCTGGTTGGTTTGCTAGGACATGCTTGTCGGTCCGGATGTAGAAGTCCCAGAGGATCTTAGCGCGATCATTTTCATTGACCTTACCAGGAGTTTTCCACCAGTGTTGTGGTTTATTAAGGCCATACTCATCACATAGACTTCTATACACAACATTTGCGACATGATTATGCCGCTCATTGTATGCATTTCCTGTTAGCTGCTTGCATCCACTGATGATGTGTTGGATGGTCTCAGGTGCATCTTTGCACAGTCTGCATCTAGGATCGTCTCTAGTGTGATAGATTTTCGTTTGGAGTTGCCTTGTTGGGAGCACTTGCTCCTGGGCTGCCATGATTAGCGACTCTGTATTGGCCGTTAGGTTTCCTTTGTTCAGCCACATATGTCTGGTGTAGATCGCCAACCTTAGATATTTGTCGGTGGTAAGCACCATGAAAAGGTTTTGTGTGCCAGTCAATTTCCTCATCATCAGGGCGAAGCTCCATTGTAAGAGCAGCCGATTGAAATTCAGCTAGCAGCTTATCTGAAGTGGCCATGGAGGCTGCATAGGCTTTGATGCTTTGCTCTTCTTCTTTCACTGTTTGCTGTACACTTTTGAGTCCCCTACCGCCATCTTTCCTATCGAGATACAATCTAGTAGTATCAGATTTTGGGTGTAGTGCTCCATGCATGGTCAGCAGTTAACGAGTTGCTTTATCTGTTTCCTTGATGGCTTCCTCAGTCCACTTTATTATGCCTGCTGGATATCTTATTACTGGCAGTGCGTAGGTATTTATTGCCATGACTTGGTTCTTGGCATTGAGCTGGCTCCGTAGGACCTGCGTTTCTTGGCGTTTCTTGTATTCGGTAATGGCTTTGTGACGTACCTCGGCTTCGTGGTTGATGTTGCTTTGCATAATCCCCAAGTACTTGTACCCTTCTTCTATATCTTTGATGGTACCATTTGGCATTCTTAGGCCATCTGTGAGCATAGAATGGTTTTTCTTAAGAATTAGCCTTCCACATTTCTCAATACCGAAGGTCATTTCGATGTCCTTGCTGTATACCTGAGTGAGGTGTATTAGCGAATCAATGTCCCTTTCTTTGTTAGCGTACAGCTTGATGTCATCCATGTAGAAGAGGTGGTTTATCTTGGTGCCACTCTTAAACTGGTACCCATATTGAGTCCCCTCCAGCATATTGTTTAGAGGGTTTAGGCATATGCAGAAGAGCAGCGGTGATAAGGAGTCACCTTGATAGATGCCTCGCTTAATTTGTACACTCGCCAGCTTTTTGCCATTAGCCTCCAGTTCCGTCTTACATTTGGTCATTGACATCTTGATGAATGCCACAAGAGCAGGGTGAACATTGTACATACTGAGACACTCAAGTATCCAACTATGGGGAATTGAGTCATAGGCCTTTTTGTAGTTGATCCAAGCCATGGCAAGATTGGTATGCCTTCTTCTGCTGTCTTGACAGACCGTCCGATCCACCAGTAACTGATGTTTGGCTCCTCGGGTGTTGCGCCCAATTCCTTTCTGAGCACTGGTCATATAGTGACTCATGTGCTCTTCCAGTTTGTCTGCAACTATTCCTGAGAGCAGTTTCCAGGTGGTGGGCAAGCACGTTATTGGTCAATAGTTTTTGGGAATCGGCCCCTGCTTTGGATCTTTTATCAGAAGTACAGTTCGTCCTATGGTCAGCCATTCCGGATGGTCGCCTTCTTCTATTAGGCATTCCATCTGCTTAGCCATTCTACTGTGAAGTGATGTCAATTTCTTCAACCAGAAGGCTTGAATCATATCATGGCCAGGTGCTGCCCAGTTCTTCATACGCTGCACTCTGCACTTGATGTCCACTTCGCTGATGGTGAGTCCTTGCTGAGCCACAGTGTGTTGGTGGCTCTTTTTAAGCCTCTTCAGCCAATTTGCAGTAGTGATATGAGTAGTCTCTTTCTCCCAGATGTCCTTCCAGAACTTGGAGGTGCTGGATCGGGGAGGATCTGACATTGGCCTCCGCAATTCACCTTTGAACTGCGAATACACTTTAGATGGATTATTGATGAACAGTTTGTTCATTCTCTTGTTGTCCCGCTTTTTGGTGTACCGCTTCAGTCATGCCGAGAGTGCTACTAGCTACTGTTTGGCTGATTTTAGAGCTTCTATTGTGGCTTCCCTTTTTGGACGCTCCAAACTGTGGTTAGACTTTTCACTGAGCCTACTAACTTTCTTTCCCAAGTCCTTGATCTTATTTTGTAGCCTCAGCTGCCAAGATGGAATGACTTGAAGCCTTGTTGACAGTGCCTTAATACCCATCTCTTCCAAGACGACAGTTGCCGTACTGTAGATTAAGGCATTAGTCTCACCGATCGATTTAGTTGAGATCGACTCCAGTGCCAAGTTAATGTCTTCTAACAGCTTCTTGGGTATGGTCTTGCTAACTCTCCGTAGTGGTACCCTGCCTTCATAATCATTAGCAGCTGGCATCTTGTTGATGATATTTTCTGCAAGCTCCTTGACTCTTGGGTCAAGGTCAAAGTGCATGTCTTCTTCAACTTGTGAGTCAACACAAGATCATGTTTGTGTGACGGTGTGTGATTATATGCACTCCTCGTTGGTTGAGGTTACTTGGGTGAACTGTTCCCTAATTTCATCTACCTCAAATTCTGATATGTGGGGGCGCTTGATTATGTTACTCCTCTGAGCTACAAGTTGCTTAACGGTTAGTGGCAATTCAGGGCACATGTTTATCCACAGTTGGCGCATCCTTCCCGTATAGCCCCACTTTTGAGGTTCACTCATAAAGTAGCACTGCATGAGGTCCGTGTTATCAGTCCGAGTCCATTTCATCCGTTTTGAACCAGTAGCCCATTTTTCACTGCCTTGTCCTGGTTCAGCTACAGGCAGCGCGGACCTTGTTTGACCGGGCGACGTCCGAGCCGGCATGGCTTTGGTTATTGCACTCATCATAGAGGTTGTAGACATTGTACAAGCAAGGGTCTTGTCTAAGGACCACCAGAAGGGTGCAGTCGTTGAGGTTTGAACCTAGGACCTAATGATCACTGTCCCAACACCTTACCAACTGCACTATCTGTCCTGTATATATATATATATATATATATATATATATATATATATATATATATATACACACACACAGATATATGTGCCATTTGAATCCAATATCTTTAGCCAACCTAACTAATTAATGATAGTTTGAAGCAAACCGTTTTACCTGAGTATTGGAGACAGTTACTAAAAAAGCTCTTATTCTGAATTTGGTCTATCTAACATCATTGATTGTGTGCCACTTTTTGGTTTTGTTAGATTTGTTTTTAACCTGCAAAAGCTTTTTTATGAAAAAAACCTTTTAAAATAAGTACAGTGGATGCTCATACAACACAAATAATCCGTTCCAGGAACAATTATGTTACAGGGATTTTGCGTTGTAAGAACAGTAGAATACATTTAAATTGCCTAATCCGTTTAAGACCTTTCCGAACTCATTTCTTTGGCCATACTAAAAACAAAACTTAAATTTTTAATTGGTTGGCCGTTTTGTAACTGCAGTATTAAGATATGTAGATCGCACATCTTCCACATCCATTTACAATGATTTTTTTTTTTAGAAAGCAAAGTCTGTTCTGCAAAGGAAAATTAATAATAGCTTATATGTTTAAGATAAAGCAAAGCAAAAAATATTTTTAATATAACAAGAGCAGTGTCTACCTGTTCGTCATCTATCTGTCTTAAGGCGGTCAAGGCTGTGATAAAAAATAACTTTTGACGATACTCCAACTTGTGATATTCAGATTAGTAGACCGACGCTGTAACACTTGCATCAATCAATTGCCTTTAAGTATTTCTGAACAGTTGCACAGCTTCTTATTCTCTCTGTTTTGTTGACACATCTGACGATCTATCAGTGCGAACTAAAATGTCATCGAACTGGTATATGTGTGTAACAGAGGCAACACTATACATATGTTGTTTTTTCTTACAAATGTGGCGAAAGAGAGAAAGAGAAATTGACATTTTAAGCCTAGCTACAAAATTATCTTTATTCAAATCGAATTTGAGAACTAGCACCGACTTGACACTTTACGTTATATGGAATTTTTTCTGTTGTATGAAGCAAAAATGTTACATAAATTCTTTATGTTATGTGAAATTTATGATTTAGGTTATATGTAGAGTTTACGATATAGGATGTATATGTTGTAGGAGCCCCTACTGTATTTGATTTTTGGTATTACAAGGGGTCTTTTCCGAATTTATTGCCTGTCATTGTTCCATTCGCACTCAATTCACACTCAGAGAAGAAATCACCATTCTTTGACTAATTGTTAGCAATTCTTTTTGTCTTCAGCCGATGTACCATTGCCAGTGTGTATTTTATTGCCAGTATGTATTTTATTGCCAGTTTGTATCCTTACATAAAACTGACCTCTTTTGACTTACGTTTTTATGTAAAAAGCTAGGCTAAGTGGTGCACTTTCAGCACCATGTTGTGAGCATTGTTTTTAAAAAAAATTTTTTAAATATTTGCTTCGAGTGACATAGAGCAACCAGCAGCTAGTTTTACATTTTACTCACAAAAATTCAGAAATGATAATTGTTTAAACGGAACATTGCATGTTAATGTGTCGCGCTTTGAGCAAGAGCTTCATTTTTAAGTAATTTTATTGATTAATATTCAGCTTCTAATCCCATAATCAGATTTGTTTAGTACAAGCTAAAATTCAATGTGTATATTTCCAACCATATCTTCGTAGCAGGGTGGGTAGATGTCAAAAACAATATCACAGTATCGAGGATGAGAAATTTCAGCAATAATATCGCAGTGTTATGTACGGGCAATTTTCGAATGCTTCATTTCAAGATGAGCATCATACATTGCTGCTATTTCTTCTGTAGGTAATTGCAGTTGATAAGTATCAGCTATTGGCTACTGGCTCTTGCGCAACCTCCAAGCGGACAATCTGAGTATCTGCTGTAGCACTGGTCATGAATATCTATACATGACATCATGATTCTTAGCAGGTACTTAAACTTTCTTAATTTGTAGAGCAGTTTTGTAGTAATCATTCGCTGACCTATAAGTTGGAGACAGACCACATTTGACAAAGTAGTTGCTAGCTGTCTTGATAGTAACATAGTTGGTTGAGTGTGAATGTTCACGAGATTACCTGCCAGCTTGACAGGTAAGCTTCAGATTAAGAACTCCAGCAATAATGACAACCTCATAGACTGTTATTACTTATAGATACTAATAGGAAGTGGTTTTGTATTTAAAGATGAACTCGCAATGAATAAGGTTGCATGAAAGTGTAAACAGAAGCCATTCTGTTCAACTACATCCCATTTGAGCTGTTTTGGAAAGGGATTCCAACCTACGGCGTTTTCGTGATTGCTGCGATTAACTGTTTGTTTTTGAACTTTTAAGAGCTTGTAATCACATTCCCACATATTTTGCACCTACAACACAACAGAGTAAGACATGGTGAATCTTTTGATAACAAATAACTGTAATGTGAGTTCTGTTGCAAGTCAACCTTTAAAGATGAACTTGCACAAAATCACAAAATTTTAGATTGTATCAGAAGGTATCAGTATTTTTTCACCGTCGGCCATTGTTTTTGATGTTTGAGGTGATCTGACTGCCATAATGTTTACAGCATCAAATCAACATAACTTGATCACGGTTAAAATGCTCAGATCAAGCGAAAGTGCCGTTAGGACGTCTGTAGTTGTAAAGAGACTGACAGAATGGAGACGCGTAATGCTGCAACTTGAATGCAATAGATGATATCAACTATAGCAACGATAGCCACTAGTGGCGTCATTTCACTCATTTGTTTCTGAGCATTATTATTTCTGTGGTAGTGTTAAAGTAGCGCTTTACCATGTTTATAATTACCTTCATTCAGCATCGGAGACGTTGACACCCTGATAAGCAAGGGGGCCAGGGATGATGACATATATGGTACTAACGATGTGCAGTTAGACTGCCTTTTGCCCACCGGGATATACATCCAGCTTACCGTTAATAGATGGAACACGGTGAACCAAGTCAAAGAGGTATGATTTTGCCCGATACTGAGATTCGCTTTGTTAGATAAACAAGCAAATGTGTCATCAGTCCAGCCTAAGATTGCCCATGTAACTCTTTACAGAAGCTCTGGAAGGATGCCAGCTACTATCCACTCTATGATCTGCTCAAGGACAAGGAAAACTACATATTTGTCTACATCAACAGCTTTGGTGTGAGACAGGAAATAGTGGACGAGGAGAGACAAATATCTACCATCCAACCATTTCTTTCTATGCTCAAAGTCATCAAGAAGGAGCATCGTGATCCCGTGAAAGATCTCGAGTCCGAAATCGGAGCTTTGATTGGTTTGATTTTACTTCATTTTATTTGGTTGAATTTGGGATAACTCCAACTTATTTAAACTGCAATAGATCTATTTTTGTGTTGGTTTTTATGCACTATTACTAGAAATACACCAGAATTATCATATACAGGTATATGTGAAAACAGGAAAGAAACCATTGAGTCATCAGCATAAAATAGACCCTCAGTCTGTCGCAGATCTCCCGTGTGATCATTAGTTTACTTACCCTGTTTCTCTAGCTTGTTTGTGGGAACTGAATTTCATATAGAGTATTTCATTGGCTAGTTTGCTTTTGTTTGTTGGTAGCAGAGTTTGTTAGATCTTAATAGTTAGTACATTTTAGTTACCTTTTTAGTAACCTTATATTTCGGTCGATCACCTTTCATGGGACAATATTGCACTTCATGTGACATAAATTGAGTTACAAGTACTGTAGTGCTGTCTCATACCGGGTCATACTGCTTTAGATGTGGTTCCGCCTTTATGTTGTGTTATTTTCTGTTGTATAGCGTTGTGTAGTCACATGGCTGTCATCAGATTGTCACTTTTGTATAAATATATAACAGGAAAGCATAACTTTGAGTCCCTAAGAGATGAAGAGATCATTGCATTCAGACGAGATAGTCAACAGCTTTGTGAGAGACTAAATGATGAAAAGGCTTCTGTGCGGGTACTTACCTTAGTTTGTCAATTGCTCTATTATGTTATTAGTTAGTTTTTATGACTTGACTACTTGATGCTACAACCCAGGAATGTGTTATTTTGTTTTACCATTGATCGTGAACATGGCATGAAATCAGTTGGTTATCATATAACTTTTTACATAGGATTTGGACCAGCTTATATCGTTCATGCACCCACCAGATGTGTGCGAGGATGTTGACCTCTGGCAACGCGTCCAAAATGCTCTGAAAGAAGATGACAACAAGTTTTTTGTTGAAATTCATCATACACACCACAATGGCAACAACAGCACTCATAGGTAAGCTTCAGTGAGCAGTAGAAACGCTGTTTTGCAGCTGTCTGTTTGAAGGCTCGTCCACACTATATCGCATTACGTTACCATTAATCCCATCAACATTAATTGTGATAAAATTGTTCATACTATCACAAACCCATCGTTTGCATTTCGGAAGAGTCCGCAACATATCATTCTCATTGCACAAGGCAGTTGCTAAAACGATGAATTATTAGTCTTGTAGCAGCCACCATGACAGAAAATATAGATGAAGCGATTCGCTACAGCCAATCACCATCGTCCAGGTGTTGCACATCGCATAGACTTGAGGATACCCGGCGAAATAACGGGAAAGTTACAACTGCAATGTTTCCTGCCATTTCCCTGTTGCTTCAGCGATATCATCAGTTCGAATCATCAGTTGACGAATAATTACCGAGATGGCCACCCCGACGTGTGGCGATACAGTGTTAACCAGCCTTTTATGAATGTTGAATAGAGGAGTTATCTGCTCCATGTTGCTTTTCTCAATAGAACTGAAAGACATTCTCACTGAATTCTCTATGACTATGAAAAAAGTAGCAAAATTACATTCATTAAGAACTGCAGAGTTGCTGTTTCTTGAAAGTGATGTTTCCTGTTCCAGTCCAACTTTGGTTTTCCAAGGCCTCAGATCTCAAACCAATTGGAGTGTTAACTAAATGTGTGAGACTTTTTGCTCTGATTACCAAATGGAAATTCAGGACAAAAACACTGGTGAGATAGTTGATGCAATCTGATGATGCGACATAGTTGCCAACTAATGATACTCCATGTTATTTCAATACAACTGTATTTTAGCACACAAATGATGTGAAAAAATTTATTAATCAGTGTTTTGCTAGTTATATTATCCAACCAAACTGGAGCATTGATACTCACGATTGGGCTAGATTTAGCTTGAACAAAATTGTTCAATTTCAAGCTTTTGACTTCAACTGCTTCATCCTACCAAATTTCAATCAGGCTGCTGCATTGGCACACCTTTATACGTGTAGTTCTTTTGGCTGGTGTATGAGAGTAGCATGCTGGGTGCAGGCTGGATGTAGCAATTGATTGCATCACTCAAGTGTGTAATACATAGTTCTCTAGGTCTACTTGACATGGACAATTAAGCATTCACCAGGAACAGCTTTTGCTTCATTACTACCTTGATTGCATCACTAACGATCACTGAGCACTCCAAAAACCACTGCTTTTTACTTCGTAGCTCCACAACGCTGTAACTGTGACTGCTTACAGGCACTGTCATTGGGTGGGAAAATTAGCGCCTCCATAACTGCTTTTCAAGCAGTAGCTGTGCCACATTTTCTCTTGGGTCAAACCTCTTCATACCCTAACAAAAAAAGACTAACGCTAGAGATCGCTGAACTCTAGTTGCATGTAAATCTCAAAAGAATGGTTATGGGTTTATAGCATCGCATCAGTTTGAAGCGTAGAAGTAATTTGGCTTTACATCATGTCATATATTTTTAGTTACAATAGAAGTTAGTAGAGCCTAGTTCTTTCAACTGATGTCCAGCCTGAATACCACTTATCCTGGGCACCGCATACGATTTGATCTAAGCGAATTAATAAGATTTAATGACTAACACATCGCTCAAGACCAGCACGTGTTTTACATGCCGTTCAGGGAGTCACTTTCCATGCTGCTGCACATAATCAATTCTTTTGCTCTGCTGATTTAATGTTGTTATTTACCGTTTCACTGCTTGTAGACTCCACATCAGTGCCGATGTCTATCCAGAGGATGTGATTCACGGTGCACTGAGGAAACAGAGTCAGGCTAGTCGTCACAAGTTCGTTTATGATACCGACGAGCATGTGCTAAAAATTGTAGGACGGGAAGAGTACCTCCTACCGGATGGTGATGGCAAACCTAGACCCTTATATAAATACACCTACATATACCGGTGTATAATTAAGCAAGAAGCTGCTAAGCTGATAGTGCTAAAGAAATCAGATGTCAATAGTAAGTAGTGATAGACAGCCTTCCGACTCTGACAACATGCACAAGATAGGTCATTTGGTAGGTCGAGCATGCTTAGGTGAAAGCAAATCTAAACTACAGCTTGATTTATTAATATTAATTAGCGATCTGACGTGTCTGTCTTGTTGCTACAGAGTCTTCATCAAGGTAGTGTGTTTGGAATTTCCCCATATAGTGATGCTTACACATCATAGCAAAATTGTATTTAGATACACATATGGTACAATTGTCAAATATGTTAAAAACACAGAATACGAGTCAGAATATTAATGATTTTTGGGCAAAGCTGTATTGTTATTCCGTTTGCTGCTTATCAAGTTATTTTTATTCTATCAACTGATTTCATAACACATTTAGAACAAAGTATAATTGAATCTCTGCAATCCAGCAGCCAATCAGAGAGCCCCATCAGTCCACCCCACTTGCCACTTAATTGCAAAAACAGCGAGAGTTGCTGCTGCAGTAACCATTGTCAGATATGCTGGAATCTAGATGGTGTGATTGATTGTGTACATGGAATGCACCAATAGTAAATCAATCACTTCAGTTTTTTGATGCAACTGTAGTCGACCCACCGACTACACCTCATTTTCATATATAAGTAAACTCAATATTTGAGGTATCATCGCTTTATGGAAACTTGATGTTTGTGCTGTACATTTGGAGTATATTTATACTTATGCTGACACTAGGTGAATGCCCGCGGCGTTTCACGTGTTATAGAATAATTACCTAATGATTTGAGTAACTTACGTACCTGGAAAGCTAGATCTTTACTAAAACAATACCTGTGTTTGGGGCCAGCTTGACAATTGTTACACACAACGGTCAACAGTGCTAGTTTTAATCCCACGCAAGTGCTGCAAGCGTGAGTATTCGACCCAATGTAATGACTCTGTCCAATGAATCCAATGTTCCGTGTAGTGTCATGGTTAAGTTCTCTGCCTCTAAATCTGGAGGTCCTCGGATCAAATCCAGTGCTGTGTGAACTTTACATTGTTAGATTTTAATTGTTATAATTGGACACAGGGTTTAACAAAAAGACAAACACTGGGATTTATATATATCGATTAGTCCCTCTTAAAGCTTCTCTAAAACTTTTGAGTTCAAGCATTATTTTGCTGTTTTTGATGTTGTAGATGGCTATAATGTTTATTTCAGAGGCAGTCCCACGATCTCCTAAAGTAACACCTCCTCCTATTGCGCCGAGGCTTAATAAAACTAAAAAAGGCTTGCCTAATGCTGACCTCTGGACCATCAGTGATAAGTTTAGTTTCAAGGTCGTTGGAGTGAACCAGCTGGATGTGGACGAGTGCGGGGTGGGTCACAAGCTGCTACTAAGTGTTCATACAACAATAGCGTAATGAGACACTCCTTATAGCTTTGCAATGCCCTCTTGGAAACAGCCGTGTCTCTCTCTCATTGTGTCATGATTCAGTGTCACTGAATGCAAGGGAAATATCCACACGGTGTGCTATCTTTGTGCCAAGGAAATGGCCTTAGCGACCAATGGTGTCGCAATTGTGTATGTGCATAGGTCTTCCTTTCCTGTTGCTTCATATGCAGACATGCCTTAGAATAAGCCATCGGTCGGCCCTGTCGAGCCCTATGGCAATATGATCTGCTTGTCAACATATCATAACACCTCGGCACTGCCATACCTAGGTGCTGCTACACTATCATTCAGGGTTGGCTCGGTTTAAACCGAGTGGTTTAAAACCGGTTTAAACCAGCCCGAAAAAACCGGTTTATATAGTTTTTTCGGTTTTTTCATTATTTTTTGTGAAAAACATAATATTTTAAGCTCCTAGTGGTTCATGCGCGGTAGAAATGCAATTATATGTAATTATCAGCTGTAAAAGTTTATTTAGGACACAGTAGCAAATTGATGGCAGAGTTCAAGTTGAAACTACATGAAATCCTAGTGAATTTAATTTTCAATTGCTTTTATCAAGTGATATGATGATCTCTTTACTGATGAAATATGAAAACCATGTGAAATATACTAATCCAATCATCGACTCTAATAATGAATAAATACTTTCTCAAGTCTGGCCAGTGAGAAAGGATTCTTTATAATTTGAAATTAAAACAATAAAGTCCTTTTGGGCAAAAGCTTCAAGTTTGCAAACTAATATTTTATTTATTGCTCACAAGCCAAAGTAGTTGGATTGTTACAATTCAGTTTATCAAGTTTGTTGTATTTTGAAAAGTTTTGAAAGGCAAAGGTTTTAAGGCAAAGGTTTTAAGGCAAAACGTAATAGGTGTGCTGTCGTAACGTGAGATCACGAATATAGGCTTAAAGCTCATGTAACAAAATGTCAAGCTGAAAACACCAATTTAGACAGTGATCCTAATATTCAAGTGATAGTAGTTGAGTCATCTGCCACTGCTCCAAACACTAGCAATGCATCTGCATTATGCTCTGCTCTACACTACCACACGACTAATCAATGGGATTAAAGTTTCTACTTATACATAGAGCTATATGTAAAATATTCACTTTATGTGATAAGATTTCTGCTCTGTATTTCATCGATCATGTTTGATTTAAGACTCATTCTGAAATTTCCATATGTTTTCTCTCTTTTTTCCCCTTAACAACTCCCACAGTACCATCTTTAACAGATGATTCCACAAATGTATGTTCAATACCCAATCATGCAGTTATAGTAAGTGATGTTAATTCGACTTAAAATTGTAAAAACCTTGGTAAAATTATAAAAACCATAAAAACCGGTCTAAACCAAAAAAACCTGGTTTTTTCATAAAAACCGTGGTTTTTTTCCAACCCTGCTATCATTGTATGGAAACTTAGAATATGTAGCGCAAGCTATGTACCATAAGCTATGTAGATATGTGCTTGTCTCACTTCAAAAACCTTTTTGGAGGGCTGCTGTTTCATGAATAAATGCAAAAGTTAAGATTTAAAATAAATACTTCGCTTTAAAGGTTGCCTTGCAACAAAATTCACATTACAGTTATTTGGTATCAAAAGATTCACCATGTCTTACTCTGCTGTGTTGTAGGTGCAAATTATGTGGAAATGTGATTAAAAGCTCTTAAAAGCTCAAAAACGAGAAGCTGCCATAGATTGGAATCAGTTTATTTCTCTGACGTAGTCATTACATTTGGTTATTGTTTTGTCACGTGATGTTCTCACGTGAATTGAAAGGCCAATAAAAGGCTCAATATAAAACTTCTTGTAGCACTAGTTTATGACCAACACTTCGGGTTTTACCGAAGACCCCCGTATTACATATAGATACTCACTACTTTACAGTTTTGTTTCGGCTTGGTCTAATCGCCTAGTCGTAATCTGATCATGTGACCCATACTTCACAAATAATTTTTGCAGCATTTTTCGATTGTCACAGGTGACCAACAGGCTCGTCATGTTTATCAGACAATGATATGTACTCCTTCGCGCTAAGGTTGAAATTTAAACAAAATTTTTACAGTAGGTTATAGGTTATCAGGGCGGAAAGTGACAGCATTACAATGACGATAAAATAGACACGTAAGAACAATAGACATGGTTTTATTGAATGAGTGAAGTATATTTGTGAAATTATTTCGATGAATGAGGTTGTGTGAAAATGTAAACAGAAGCCATCCTGTACAACTACGTCCCATTTGAGCCAATTTGGAAAGAGATTCCAAACTACGGCGGTCTCGTGTGGCTGCGATTAACTGTTCGTTTTTTAGCTTTTAAAAGCTTGTAATCACATTTCCACATATTTTGCACCTACAATACAGCAAAGTAAGACATAGTAAATCTTTTGATACCAAATAATTTTAATGTGAATTTTGTTGCAAGTCAACCTTTAAACTTTTATTCATAATCTCTGATAGAATTAACCGAATTGAGTTATAAATGAACACTTGTATGAGCTGCATTCGGTTAAAGTTGAGTTGGCTTCTATTTACCTTGCTGAGCTCGTTGTGACCATGTACTCTTAGAGTGAAGTATGTTCATATCCTGTACTCTTAGACTAGAGTGAAGTATGTTCATATCCTGTACTCTTAGAGTGAAGTATGCTCATATCCTGTACTCTTAGAGTGAAGTATGTTCATATCCTGTACTCTTAGAGTGAAGTATGCTCATATCCTGTACTCTTAGAGTGAAGTATGTTCATATCCTGTACTCTTAGAGTGAAGCATGTTCATATCCTGTACTCTTAGAGTGAAGTATGTTCATATCCTGTACTCTTAGAGTGAACTATGTTCATATACTGTACTCTTAGAGTGAAGTATGTTCATATCCTGTACTCTTAGAGTGAAGTATGCTCATATCCTGTACTCTTAGAGTGAAGTATGTTCATATCCTGTACTCTTAGAGTGAAGTATGCTCATATCCTGTACTCTTAGAGTGAAGTATGTTCATATCCTGTACTCTTAGAGTGAAGCATGTTCATATCCTGTACTCTTAGAGTGAAGTATGTTCATATCCTGTACTCTTAGAGTGAAGTATGTTCATATACTGTACTCTTAGAGTGAAGTATGTTCATATCCTGTACTCTTAGAGTGAAGTATGCTCATATCCTGTACTCTTAGAGTGAAGTATGTTCATATCCTGTACTCTTAGAGTGAAGTATGCTCATATCCTGTACTCTTATGCCGATTAAAATGCTTGTAGGTGTTTCTCAAGGCCGCCATCTACCATGGAGTTGAGACTCTTTGTGACATGAAAGATACTCAGGAGGTTTGTAGCTAGTCTCAAACCTTTTATAATCTGTTAAGGTGTTTACCATATATCACATATTATATATCAATATGTGACACTTAACCCTGTTAAATTTAACAGATATGTTGGAAAAATTATTCATTTTAATTGGTTTGTTGTGCTTAAATGTCTTGTTTAATCTAAACTGCCAGCAGACTAATGATATACAGCGTGGACTCGTTCATCTGTAATTTACGATAATCTAGTTATAATTCTCATATATCTTTTTAGTATATAAAGTATTAAACCAAGAGTTTCTTCGCAGATGTCATTAGCATATGCCACTGTTTATTTCCATCAGGTGATATGTGTTAGGCCCTTTAGAATTGATCAGTGCTACTCTCTTCAAATAGTTTTTGTTCCTTTTTAAGAGCATTATAAATGCTTTAAACCCATCTTTGAAAGCTCATACTGCCGTAATATATTAATTGCAACTGAATGATGTGTTTTTACGAGTCTTAAGTATGTCAGCTTGCATGGAACTGAGGCATGTAATGTTTATAGCTTTGGGAATGATAGTTCTTGGAGATTTGCCCTTTCGTGAAGCCACCAGTGCAGTTTCACACCACCAGCTTATATACATCGTACATTGTACAATACATATGTACTTGCATTAGTAAATAATAGCGTATAGCAATATTTCTATTACAATTTTAGATAGCCTTTTAGTAAGTGTCAAGCAGGTAAATATATGTTGTATATGTAGTTTTGAGTCGCAAGAAAGAAGGCTACTTTGTGCACACCTGAAGTATCAAAGTGTTGTATATCCTTGTAACTGGCGAATACCTTTATGAACAATATTTCGTTAATTACTAAATATTGATGTGTTTATAAACAATTAACTCTTCTATCAATCATACCGATAAAATTTTACCAATAATTGTATGCAAGTAAGCGCTGGAGTTGCTGTTAAATTTCATAGCAGAAAACTTAATGAAATAAGTTTGAATAAGGGCTTGGATTGAATCTAAGACTTCGCACTCTAAGCACTTTTGACCGATTGGGCAGAAGTATGTACAGTACACGAGTGTCTTCCTTTGCTATATATTCGAATTGTGTTTATTGCTATAATACCGATCATTGTTGTGAAGAACTTCGTTTTTGTCTACAGTCTAAATTTTGGTTTGAAAAGAAAAAATTGATCAATTTTTTGACCTGCAAGAATAAAACTTCGGAATATTTTGATCAAGGTTGGATTTACCATTGCTGCTCGACAGAAAAGTCTTTATACCCTCAAATGTTTTTTAGTCAGCAGTGAATACCCTGCTGAACTATGCATTGAATCTCTAGTTGTGTAGATATGGTTCACCTTCTTCAGTGTGGCATTCACGTGCCAATATCCAAGTTTCTTTCCATCATGACCAAATGTTTGTCTCACCACTAGAATTCCTCTTTTACCAGTAAATGAATGTTTTATTCTTACCGACTTCACCAAAATGGTTCCTAATATCGTTCAGCTAGCTCTTCCCTTCATCTCAGGTTACTGTTTCGGACAAAATGGTGGAATTCAATGAAAGGCTAGAGTTTGACCTCGCTGTCTGTGACCTGCCTCGCATGTCTCGACTCTGCTTCACACTCTATGCTGAGTTACACAAGCCGAACAAAGCCCAAAAGAAGGCTGGCACTTTGAAGTCTGCTAACAAGGTTTGTGGGAGAAAGTTGATTCAGATTTCTAATTGCATGTTGCACATCACATAGACAATAAAATCAGGTTTTATCGCAAATTAGGAAAGCAGATTTATCAAACCATACCACATTGCCCAATCAGAAACCACACCACATTGCCCAATCAGAAACCACACCACATTGCCCAATCAGAAACTACCCCACATTACATAGTCCTAATATGATGTTGCAGTAATGACTGTAATTGCGACTGTAATAATTGCACTGTAATACTATTACAGTGCACCCTCGAGATACGATTACCCTGATATACGATTTCTTACCTTACGAAGTTGAACATCGTGAGATCTTCACCTCGCTATACGAATTTTATTTCACCATACGAATTTGAGAAAAGTTTCGCCCGAGTTAAAATTTGGCGGTTGGTGTGCTCACAATGCACGTCGAAATAACAAAGACGCCGAAATGCGGTTTGTTGAAAACATTTCACAACGTTTAGAAGAGACACGATGACCGACTTCTCTCAGGTCAGCGTTCCACGTGGAAAATTTTGTGAAAAGCCCATAATCGAGAGCGAGTATTCATTTTTAGCGTTATAATCCCTCTACAAGACAAAGAAAAAATGATTTCCATGACAACAGAGTTGGAGGTCATAAATAAATAGGAAGAAGACGCCTGTATTGTTAATATTGCCAAGGAATATGACCGCAACCAATCAACAATTGCAGTTATTAAAAATAAGAAATTCGTTAAAGCAAGCACAAGGAGGAGCTTACGACTGACGACTATAAGCTGTTGAAAGCAATACACGGGATGTAGAGGAGACATAAAAACCTACATCCGGCAGAAAAGTGTTAAGTGTTAATTTACCGATGTGAACTGGTACATAACAACATTACTGTAAATGCATATCATTATTTATCCTCTTTGTGTGGCATTTTTTTCGTGCTTTATTCAATACATTTTATGTTTTATTTATTTCATTTTGATTTCATGTTTTATTTTCTTGTTTAACCATATCTTTGCAGATGGGCCTGTTCTTTACTACGTAAATACAAATTATCGTATGTATGTTACTCATATATAACTAGCTACTCAAGATAGTTGACGCATCCATATTACTTTCTAGAAGATGCTAAAACCATGCCCTTTAGGGTATAAATATGTACAAACCTCTGCATGTATGGGCACATTGATTTTTGTGTATGTTTCATTCAAGACAAACTTCTCTAAATCATTTTACAAATGTTAGCTAGCTAGCAATTTTCTGCACTGCACCAGCATTTACAGTGCACGAGCAAGCGTCATCCTCAATAAGTGATAATCCGCACTAAGTTAGCTTATTTTCTTCGAGCACTCTCTGTACCAGCAGCAAAGTTGTGTCTTCCTGGCAATTTCTGCTTTTCACGACCCAAAAATAATAAACTACATCAACAGCTCAAGTCACATTACTCCAAAAGTATGTGCATACACTACTGTATAGTAAATAAAATTTCATTTTTGATGGCCATTATATGGTCAAGTGTACGAGAGGTCGATTTTGAGAATTGCAACGCACGACTTTTATGGTCGAGTTACACATGCAAGTTTAAAAAGGTTTTAACCAGACTCGCTAAACGCTCCAGTAAAAGCTGGGAAGCGAAAAGATTTTAGTGAAGAAAAGTTAAAATTTAATGAAATAGTTAAAAATACATACCGAAACTCAGCTTTAACTAGCTTTGAATGTGTGTTTATTAAGCTAAGCATATTTGAAGTGAATTAAAAGCTTATGTTGTACGTACGTCTTGATAGTAAGAACTCCTTACCGTGCGTACTGCATTTCGTACACACATGATGTTGCATTTTACTGTTTTGCAGATTATAATCACTAGGTGCACTTAATACAATGCAGCTACTGTAGGTAGCTAGAGTTGACATACTATTTTGTTACTAATTTTCAATATGTACAACATTTTTATAAAATTTTGGACGATTTTTACCATTTTTTTTGCATTTTGTAATTACAATGGTTTCTATACCCCTACATACGATTTTTTCACTATACAATGCCAACCTTGGAACGGATCAACATCGTATCTCGAGGGTGCACTGTACATCAAGTTCTCGAGTTGAAATTCTTATTTGCAGTAAACAGTCTAATTATTCAAAGTTTGTGGTTTTCATCGATAAAATGGATTGTCCCAGATATGCTGTTAGTATACAAGCATCGTGAATACCCAACAAAGTAGGTCAGGATGCACCTCATAGGCATGTGGATTGGCCGTGTTTTATTTACTAGGAGCCTTGAATCATATTCTCTCTGGGGATCGTGCATGTAAAAGCATCACACTTGCTCAGCTTGATATTAGCGACCATCTTCTGTAGAATAACTTCTTGTTTTACGCCTGTTTAGACTCTAAAGAAGCGTAACAAGTCTGTCACGGCTCTCGGGGATGCCTCAACCAATGGAAAGGTTTCTAGTTTGATTCACGCTTCTTCATATCTGCTGCTTTCTCACGATTTTGTACCGCTTGCTCTAATTTTCATTCCTCTTTTACCGCTCGATTTAGCACAATCCTCTGCGCAATACTCTTTGCACCTTACTGTTCATTAATAATATCCTAATGGCTCAAGCGAACTGATACCTAGGCCCACAGTCTAGCTTGATATGCATTTAGTTCTCCTTATTGGATATATGATAGGTGTCACTGTGTGGGGCTGGTGAGATGTATTTCATATAGGCACTAACATTTGCTAGGTGTCACAAATGGTCACTGACATGTGACTGGTGCTGCCATGTGCGCCTGTGTATGACTAGTGACACTTGCAAATATGTAAGTGTTTGGGAGCAGTTGCCAAAATGTATCATTGCGTATGATTAGTGATGATTGGATTGGTGACACTTTTTATGCGTGGATGTTGGCATGTATCCTTATCTGATAATGGAAATACTGCATGGACGGCTGTGCTTTCAGTACTGCTACATTGCATTCATCGCCATCTGTTAGTATAGACACCACTTGTCCCTGCTTCGATTGGGTTTGGAGTTGCCTGCTGCTGACGAATTCGCACCCTACTGTTTCAACTATTCCAAGATTCACATGCATTCCTCAAAACAAAACATGTTAAAGTAGAATCGCTTTCGGGTCACGGTCATTTTTTAATTCATGCGTAACCAACTAGTCGCACTTAGTCAGGATGCGTAATCCATCAACAGTAAGCATTTCTATGATGTCGAAGTACTCTTACAACGAATGCCTTCCTATAAACTTAGTGAAGCAAAATGGCGTCGAGTGTGTTTGGATTTTACCATTTTTGCGATTTAGGGTGGAAGCAACTCCAAACTCATTCGAAGCATGAAAACAGAGATAAACACTTAACACTACACGCTTATGTCTTAGACTTGATTGTACATAGCTGATGAGTATGAAGTAAGTAGGTGATATACGCCACCAGTTGTTAATAGCGACTTCCTGCTGTGCAGGTCGTCAGATATGCTTTCAGTTTCCGCTGTCACCTAACATCTCCTTTTCTAGTTGCAATCGTTTTGTTACCATTACATTTCAGATGTGATATTCAGAAGTAAGTAAGGTATAATATTTCAATATCCTGTTGTATGTAATATCAACAACTGCCCATAGGGTGTCTGATGCCAGTTGTTTGTAAGGCCTTCAAAAGTGTCTGATACTAATCACAATTGCATGTATCTTGTTGTGTTCAGTGTCAGTATTGTATAGCTATATACTACTCGTGGTTTATATTACATGAACCAGTTTTGATACTTTTCCCGCTCACAAAAAGAATACACAACCTTGCACAGTCGTTATTTAGTATAATTATGTTATATACATGATGTTATGTAATAGCAATATGTTATTACATAACATATTGTTATTACATAATAATATGCTATGTAATATAGCATACTGTTATTACATAACAGTATGCTATGTAATAGCTTAAACATATTGTTTGAGAGGACAGCGCCTGTCGCTCACATTATTAAAATCTATCACTATGTTTTCATGACGCGGTTAATCCGCGAGTTTGCGTGATCCGATAGATAAAAATGACAGAAACTTGGCAATTCAAGCAAGTTTTTACTCAAAATTTTATGTTAGCAAAAGATGGAAACATCGCTTGCGAATGATGCGCAAGATAATGCCACGTAAGCTGTTCTATTTTAAATATTACATAATCATTTCTATTTCGATTTGAGCAGTTTAGCACGCTGCGACGCGAGACAGAAGTGTGCCTTTGTGACCTCCGCATAGAATTCCTTATCTTTTTTAACCAAGATTAAAAAAAATTTCGTTCGTGTTAATTCGCAACTTGCAAATGTACGTTTAAACACTTAGCACACGCAATTATAACTCGACATTATAACTAACTACGTATATTATTATTATTATTATCCAGGCAATGGAAACGTAGTGTATGCTGTTTTGCATCCTTACATAAATTGCTCTCAATATTTTAGAGATATGGGTATGGTTGTCAAAGTAAGCAAACTGAATCGTTGTATAGCTATTTTCATCTTAGACTGTATTCGTATCATATTATTGCAGGACTATATGCCTCTGGCATGGGTGAACCTGTGTCTATTTGACTTCAAGGCGCGGCTGACTGTTGGCCATAAAACTCTGCACATGTGGCCTTATGATGAAACCATCATCTTCTCGGACAACCCAACTAACCACCTTGGTAATACCATACTATGTTCTGGAGTGTTCTCCGTGTATTGCTAACAATACTTCTTCATTTTATACTCGCCACATGTGAGCAATTCCTCGAATATTGAGTAGTCTGCTTAGCTTATTTCAATCAGAGCCTGTGTATGTGTTTTAAGAGCCAATGTTACACAAACAATGGCTCTGTAAGCTTAACTGAACATGTCTGAGTCTAGTGGTAAAGAAACCTCGATGACTGGAGGTCATTTGAAGGTCAGGTGTTCTAGACCTGTAGGTCATGGCTGCTCTTTTGATTATGCGCATTAGCTAGCAATCTGATCTCATAGCAGCCAAGTAGTTACTGGTTAAAATCAATGTAAAGTTGTTTATCATATATTGCACAAATAGAAGTACCCACAACTGTGAGCGCACTGACTACCAGTTTATGCTGTCGCTTGCTTGCATTAGTTAATAGATACTGTTTCCAATTTTTAACCTTTTCTGACATCTTCATTCTACATCATGCTTCTTCAGTCCTGCAAATCAAGGAGCTCACTTTGGTAAAAGAGTAGATGGTGTAAATAATCCATTCCGGGAGTGTTCGATTCTCTAATTCGTTCTAAGGTCTTTCCAAACTCACCTCTTTGTTCCTTCAAAATGAAACACTAAACACAACTTCTAAATTTAATTACTGTAGAGTAACTGTAGTATTGTTGGTTTGTTCTTCCTTTTTTCTTCCCACTTACACCTGGTTTAGGGTCCATAATTACAGTAATTTTACGTAAGTTAAGAAAACCGCACACCTTCAATTTAATTCGATGTTTTTTGTTTTTTTATCTCCACAGGAAGGTCTATGCTGCAAAAAGAAAACATTGTATATGTCGAAAATAAAGTTGAAATATATATAATAGAGTTTCCATCTACTAATCTTGTAGTATCCAAGATTCCTATAATATTTTAAAAGGTTCCTGTAATTTAGTAATCCATTTGCTTTCATTTTGTAATTATGTGTAACCGTTAGACAGCTTCAAAACTGTATATCCTCTTTATTCTCATCCATAATTCATAGGAGCAAGTAATACATCTGTCAACCTGGCATAAGCTTTTATTAAGTTCTATAACAAAAATAATATAATAAAAAAGCGCCAACCAATTACATAACGACATAAATATCATTAATCATCTTACACATTTGTTCTAGGTTTTCACATATAATGCATTTGTTTTAATGCTTGTATAATTATTTGCAGTGTTTATTAAGGATGCAGTGTTACAGTAGATTGTTTGTGCTGTGGGATGAATTAAATGAATTATGTTATATTCTTATGGCAAAATTATAATATTATATTATAATTATTATATATTCTATACTATATTATTTTCTAATATTATTATATTTAACGTGTTATTGTTCTATCATATACAGCAGATTTCAGACCAAATTAGCTTCATATGTAGATGTTTGACTATGGAAATTTTGATTTACAGGCACAGTTGTTAGTAACCCACAGAATTCTACTGCCGTCTCCCTCCTATTACATTTCTCTCACTATGGGAACCGAAACCGGCCCATTGTCTATCCGCCCATGGATGTCATCCTAGACTGTGCAGCACAAAAGATGTCTGATGAACGTCTCCACGGTTGCTTAGGGCAGGTTGACACTATGGTATGTTCTCTCGCTATTGCTAGTTGGAGTTGTGCTCTCTCTGATAGCTTCTGCATACTCAGTTTCTCATCACAGAAGTGACTAGGCTTGTTTATTGATATATTGTGTTTGTTCCATTACTTCTTTTACTGCATATCCATTAGTTTATTTGAGTCTCCTCATAGATATCCAGCCGTAATAAAGTTATACAAAAGTAAATTGTTAATATTAAATAGCGTTACAGGAGTTGTGGTATTTTCCCTATTGACATAAAACTGTAGATAGTAGTTAATAGCTACTATCGATAGCTACTAGTAAGAACTGTGTATAGCAGCCAATCGGGTATCAGCTGGTTTTAGTCAAGTGGCTTATTGTCTCCTACATATGTATTGTTTTGTGCGATATTGTTTGAGTTATGTTTCCATAATGCTACATGTTGTTTAGATGACTGAAGAAGATGCTGGCATGTATTTGAGGGAACTGCTGGACAACAGGGACCCTCTGCAAGCATTCCATGAACAAGAGAAAGAGCAGATTTGGGCCATGAGGCTGGATGTTAGCACTAATTACAGAGAATCCTTACCCAAGCTCCTCAGCTGTGTCAGATGGAACTGCCATTCTGATGTGGCACAGGTTGGTTTTGCATGGATGTCACTGATTTTTGGAAAGTATCCTTCGGCTTTGTGTAATGCTTCACTTCTACATTTAACCCTTTGGACCCATCCTGTGGCCATCCTTGGCAATATGTGTCAGCATCCTGCCAAAAATCTACAGACAATCTGAAAAAAGTAGGGCATTTTTAAACCTTTATTAATATATCTGAATCGGCTCATAATCTATATATATAGTTCTCAGGGTTTGTCTTTTTGCCTTTTTGTTAAACCCTGTGTCCAGTTATAGCCATTAAACCCTGTGTCCAGTTATAGCCATTAAACCCTGTGTCCAGTTATAGCCATTAAACCCTGTGTCCAGTTATAGCCATTAAACCCTGTGTCCAGTTATAGCCATTAAACCCTGTGTCCAGTAATAGCCATTAAACCCTGTGTCCAGTTATAGCCATTAAACCCTGTGTCCAGTTATAGCCATTAAACCCTGTGTCCAGTTATAGCCATTAAACCCTGTGTCCAGTTATAGCCATTAAACCCTGTGTCCAGTTATAGCCATTAAACCCTGTGTCCAGTTATAGCCATTAAACCCTGTGTCCAGTTATAGCCATTAAACCCTGTGTCCAGTTATAGCCATTAAACCCTGTGTCCAGTTGTAGCCATTAAACCCTGTGTCCAGTTATAGCCATTAAACCCTGTGTCCAGTTATAGCCATTAAACCCTGTGTCCAGTTATAGCCATTAAACCCTGTGTCCAGTTATAGCCATTAAACCCTGTGTCCAGTTATAGCCATTAAACCCTGTGTCCAGTTATAGCCATTAAACCCTGTGTCCAGTTATAGCCATTAAACCCTGTGTCCAGTTATAGCCATTAAACCCTGTGTCCAGTTATAGCCATTAAACCTTGTGTCCAGTTATAGCCATTAAACCCTGTGTCCAGTTATAGCCATTAAACCCTGTGTCCAGTAATAGCCATTAAACCCTGTGTCCAGTTATAGCCATTAAACCCTGTGTCCAGTTATAGCCATTAAACCCTGTGTCCAGTTATAGCCATTAAACCCTGTGTCCAGTTATAGCCATTAAACCCTGTGTCCAGTTATAGCCATTAAACCCTGTGTCCAGTTATAGCCATTAAACCCTGTGTCCAGTTATAGCCATTAAACCCTGTGTCCAGTTATAGCCATTAAACCCTGTGTCCAGTTATAGCCATTAAACCCTGTGTCCAGTTATAGCCATTAAACCCTGTGTCCAGTTATAGCCATTAAACCCTGTGTCCAGTTATAGCCATTAAACCCTGTGTCCAGTAATAGCCATTAAACCCTGTGTCCAGTTATAGCCATTAAACCCTGTGTCCAGTTATAGCCATTAAACCCTGTGTCCAGTTATAGCCATTAAACCCTGTGTCCAGTTATAGCCATTAAACCCTGTGTCCAGTTATAGCCATTAAACCCTGTGTCCAGTTATAGCCATTAAACCCTGTGTCCAGTTATAGCCATTAAACCCTGTGTCCAGTTATAGCCATTAAACCCTGTGTCCAGTTATAGCCATTAAACCCTGTGTCCAGTTATAGCCATTAAACCCTGTGTCCAGTTATAGCCATTAAACCCTGTGTCCAGTTATAGCCATTAAACCCTGTGTCCAGTTATAGCCATTAAACCCTGTGTCCAGTTATAGCCATTAAACCCTGTGTCCAGTTATAGCCATTAAACCCTGTGTCCAGTTATAGCCATTAAACCCTGTGTCCAGTTATAGCCATTAAACCCTGTGTCCAGTTATAGCCATTAAACCCTGTGTCCAGTTATAGCCATTAAACCCTGTGTCCAGTTATAGCCATTAAACCCTGTGTCCAGTTATAGCCATTAAACCCTGTGTCCAGTTATAGCCATTAAACCCTGTGTCCAGTTATAGCCATTAAACCCTGTGTCCAGTTATAGCCATTAAACCCTGTGTCCAGTTATAGCCATTAAACCCTGTGTCCAGTTATAGCCATTAAACCCTGTGTCCAGTAATAGCCATTAAACCCTGTGTCCAGTTATAGCCATTAAACCCTGTGTCCAGTTATAGCCATTAAACCCTGTGTCCAGTTATAGCCATTAAACCCTGTGTCCAGTTATAGCCATTAAACCCTGTGTCCAGTTATAGCCATTAAACCCTGTGTCCAGTTATAGCCATTAAACCCTGTGTCCAGTTATAGCCATTAAACCCTGTTTCCAGTTATAGCCATTAAACCCTGTGTCCAGTTATAGCCATTAAACCCTGTGTCCAGTTATAGCCATTAAACCCTGTGTCCAGTTATAGCCATTAAACCCTGTGTCCAGTTATAGCCATTAAACCCTGTGTCCAGTTATAGCCATTAAACCCTGTGTCCAGTTATAGCCATTAAACCCTGTGTCCAGTTATAGCCATTAAACCCTGTGTCCAGTTATAGCCATTAAACCCTGTGTCCAGTTATAGCCATTAAACCCTGTGTCCAGTTATAGCCATTAAACCCTGTGTCCAGTTATAGCCATTAAACCCTGTGTCCAGTTATAGCCATTAAACCCTGTGTCCAGTTATAGCCATTAAACCCTGTGTCCAGTTATAGCCATTAAACCCTGTGTCCAGTTATAGCCATTAAACCCTGTGTCCAGTAATAGCCATTAAACCCTGTGTCCAGTTATAGCCATTAAACCCTGTGTCCAGTTATAGCCATTAAACCCTGTGTCCAGTTATAGCCATTAAACCCTGTGTCCAGTTATAGCCATTAAACCCTGTGTCCAGTTATAGCCATTAAACCCTGTGTCCAGTTATAGCCATTAAACCCTGTGTCCAGTTATAGCCATTAAACCCTGTGTCCAGTTATAGCCATTAAACCCTGTGTCCAGTTATAGCCATTAAACCCTGTGTCCAGTTATAGCCATTAAACCCTGTGTCCAGTTATAGCCATTAAACCCTGTGTCCAGTAATAGCCATTAAACCCTGTGTCCAGTTATAGCCATTAAACCCTGTGTCCAGTTATAGCCATTAAACCCTGTGTCCAGTTATAGCCATTAAACCCTGTGTCCAGTTATAGCCATTAAACCCTGTGTCCAGTTATAGCCATTAAACCCTGTGTCCAGTTATAGCCATTAAACCCTGTGTCCAGTTATAGCCATTAAACCCTGTGTCCAGTTATAGCCATTAAACCCTGTGTCCAGTTATAGCCATTAAACCCTGTGTCCAGTTATAGCCATTAAACCCTGTGTCCAGTAATAGCCATTAAACCCTGTGTCCAGTTATAGCCATTAAACCCTGTGTCCAGTTATAGCCATTAAACCCTGTGTCCAGTTATAGCCATTAAACCCTGTGTCCAGTTATAGCCATTAAACCCTGTGTCCAGTTATAGCCATTAAACCCTGTGTCCAGTTATAGCCATTAAACCCTGTGTCCAGTTATAGCCATTAAACCCTGTGTCCAGTTATAGCCATTAAACCCTGTGTCCAGTTATAGCCATTAAACCCTGTGTCCAGTTATAGCCATTAAACCCTGTGTCCAGTTATAGCCATTAAACCCTGTGTCCAGTTATAGCCATTAAACCCTGTGTCCAGTTATAGCCATTAAACCCTGTGTCCAGTTATAGCCATTAAACCCTGTGTCCAGTTATAGCCATTAAACCCTGTGTCCAGTTATAGCCATTAAACCCTGTGTCCAGTTATAGCCATTAAACCCTGTGTCCAGTTATAGCCATTAAACCCTGTGTCCAGTTATAGCCATTAAACCCTGTGTCCAGTTATAGCCATTAAACCCTGTGTCCAGTTATAGCCATTAAACCCTGTGTCCAGTTATAGCCATTAAACCCTGTGTCCAGTTATAGCCATTAAACCCTGTGTCCAGTTATAGCCATTAAACCCTGTGTCCAGTTATAGCCATTAAACCCTGTGTCCAGTTATAGCCATTAAACCCTGTATCCAGTTATAGCCATTAAACCCTGTGTCCAGTTATAGCCATTAAACCCTGTGTCCAGTTATAGCCATTAAACCCTGTGTCCAGTTATAGCCATTAAACCCTGTGTCCAGTTATAGCCATTAAACCCTGTGTCCAGTTATAGCCATTAAACCCTGTGTCCAGTTATAGCCATTAAACCCTGTGTCCAGTTATAGCCATTAAACCCTGTGTCCAGTAATAGCCATTAAACCCTGTGTCCAGTTATAGCCATTAAACCCTGTGTCCAGTTATAGCCATTAAACCCTGTGTCCAGTTATAGCCATTAAAATCATCAGGAACATTTGGCCCCGTGAACTCTACTACTATGTCTACTAGAGTTATCAATACGCTTGCAGCGGTCTTTGTCTGTGCATCCGATTTAAACCTTTGCTTTTATTTCTTCAAGCCATTTGTACAGTAGGAGACAATTCCAAATATGTAGCTGTGGCATATTTGATTTGATTTGCTCAACCAATATGAATCAATTTTATAAAAATCATAATATTCTCAAAAAGTTAAGAGTTTTAAAACTCCTAAAAGTACAACCAAACGTTGAATTATGATCACTTCTGAAATAAGTTTGTTGACATGAAATTTGAGCAAATATTTAACTTAAAATATAAAGGGATTTTTAACATGCGACTTACAAAGCATTTCAAAACATCACATTTTTATAAATCAATATATTTGCTCAGTTCATATCCACATAGTTCTGTTCCACAGTGTTCAAATCATAATAAGCAGTGCTTCATACCTTTTACAGTTTTAAAATCATTGATTAAAAGAAATAGTAGTGGTAATAATAGTAGTCATAGTAGTAATTGTAGTAGTAATAGTAGTAGTAGTGACAGTAGTAGTAGTAATAGTAGTCGTAGTAGTGACAGTAGTAATAGTAGTAGCAATAATAGTAGTAGTAATAGTAGTAGTAATAGTAGTAGTAATAGTAGTTGTGGAAAATGGAATGAGATATCGAATAAACATGAGGGTAAACATTTGAGATCAACTCTTTAAAAAATAGATGAAGTCATCAAGTAGTTATCTCAAGGAAGCAAGCTTTACAGAGAAAAGAAAACCTGAAATGAGTGGAATATTCATATAGAAAATAAACAGTATCAAGTGTATGAACAAGTATCAATGTATGAACAAGAACTATGACTAAGTTCTGTTACTCTTAGGATCATGTCTCAAGGTAAACTTGCTTCATATCTCATGTCTCAAGGTAAACTTGCTTCATATCTCTAATTACATGTACATCTTCTGTAAACCTGATATCCTTAGTAAAACGTGTCCTAATATCCTTAACAACAAGTATCTGAAGAATTAACTTCCTTAACTATGGACCCTTAATTTTATTAATAGTGTGATTCACCTTTGTTTCTAATATTACGGTGTTTTAAAAGGGTTTTATTAAGGATTAAATGAAATTAGGTGTTAGAAAAGTGTTGTCCACGGCTAAGGTTTTGAGTTATCTTAGCAAATAGACGACTACATAACTATAACAACAGCAATGCTCATTTGTTATTGACCTGTGCCATTGCTTATGCACTAGCATGCCTCATGCATGTAAATTATTCCGTTTAAATTAAACATAATTTGTGTGTCCTGTGACCATTTCTATAAGGTACACGTATGTACTTCCATAATGTATGTAAACAAAAGCACTCTTGTAGCTTTTTAAATATCCCCTCTGGCTATCATCATCTGAGCTTGTATCTGCTATAGTTGAATATAATACTTTAACTTGATGCGTTACAAGTCGAACATACTAAACATAAAAGGTTAATACATTAGTTCTACAGCAGTTTTTTGATGGAACTACAATAAGATCATATATGTGTGTAGATGCAGGCACTGCTTCAGTCATGGCCAAGTGTAAGTGTAGACACAGCCCTTGAGCTGCTCGACTGCATGTATCCTGATAAAAGGGTGCGAAACTTCGCCGTTACCTCTCTTAGACAGTCTATCAGGTTAGTGAAAACTCGAGCTACCTATTTGGCTCATGTAATGACTTGCTTTTCTTCTACATAATGAATGGAGGATATAGGGACAGAGGAATGGCTAGCCGCATTGTTCCCCAAAATCTCGGACACCTGATATCTTTTATTATTTACAGTGACACCGAGTTGTGCCGGTACCTCCTGCAGCTTGTCCAGGCTCTCAAGTTTGAATCGTATCTAGATTGTGATCTCGTCTACTTTCTTCTGGAACGCGCCATACATAATAGGAAAGTGGGACATTACCTGTTCTGGATGCTCAAGTAAGTTACTGTAAATCCTCGTGTAAAGCCCCTGTAAACCTTTAAATTTTATTTAAAATTTAAGGTGCGGCTTATACACGAGGATTTACACTAAGTGCGTAACATCTTGAAAAGGTTTTTTGGCTTTCTGACAGAAGAAATCAAGAAAATATTAAAAGTGAAAAAGTAAAAAGGGAAAATCAGTGAAAATTGTATTTCTGGGATGGCTTGAAGAGTTGTCTTCACAGATATTGTCTTAGCGTTTAGTAGATTTTTTGTCTTTATACTGATGCTATACAACACTTTATAGGTCAGAGATGCATACCGCCTCAGTTTCCATCAGATTTGGACTAATTCTTGAGGCCTATTGTCGGGGTTCTGTTGATCACGTAGCCGTTCTAAGAACGCAGGATGACACTGTCAGCAAGCTCCTTGCTATTAACAGACTAGTGAAAAGTTCAGCAGAGAAGGTCTGTCTGTTTGTCCAGTCCTCATTTTTTTATTTGCTATTCATTTTTGCAATGATTTCCTTGTTGTTTCATTTCTTCACTAGCTGTATCTTTTCTCTTTCGTCGTATATCTTTGCTCTAGTCATGTCTCTTATCTCCAGCAGTAGCTCTTCTCTCTAGCCATATGTTTCCATCACCAATGTTTCACCGATTCTGCTTTCCACAATACATTCTCAATCCTTGCTTCTTTTCATTACCTTTCGCGCTATTGTAATTGTCCATCTTATCATGCTTTTTCTGTACCTCTGTTTGGCCTGTTTGATGTCCGTCTATTATCGATTTTTATAACCTCTCTTCTCTCCTTGTCTCCTCATTTGCTTTTACTAAGAGTTCTACTGGAGCAGTGCATTGTGCAATTCAGTAAAAAGGAGGGATTTTTTGCTGGCCTTTCCATATTGTAATGCTTTATTCAGTTGAAAATGTATAGTATTCAGTGCTAAACGCCGGCAGTTGTGTTTGATTCACTCCTCCCTCTTATTTTGCAAAGTGAAACTTTATGTACTCCAGGAACCCAAGCCTACTGTGCTCAAGGCCATGAGACAGGTATTGGACAGCTATAAACAGTCAGAGACCTTTAAAGTCATCTCCTCCCCGCTTGATCCTGCTCTAAGGCTATCTACTCTACAGTGAGTTAAACTCGCCTGTCGCATGTAAATGGAATGTCTGTGTAAATGAGCAAAATTTTAGCGGTGTATGTACTGGGCTGTGTTTTTTTCTGGATAATTGCTCATAGCAAATATATAGTGTGAGTGTGATGCATCCTATATTATTGGAGTCCAATTTAAAAGGATTAAACCAGTATCTTTATGTCATATTTATCAGCATGCCGAATGCAAGCTGCAGGTGGGTGACAACTTAATTTTTTGAGACACATTTAATGTTAGCAAGTGTAATTTACAGGATAGAGAAATGTCGGTATATGGAATCTAAGATGAAGCCACTTCTGTTGGTCTGGGAAAACGGAGATAAGTTTGGAGATGAAATCCAGATTATTTTCAAGAATGGAGATGGTCAGTGGTACTTTCTGTATTCTTGCCTGTGATGACATGCCTGTGATGACGTGCCTGTGATGACTTGCCTGTGATGGAGACAAAATTTCATTATTTCCGCTACTCATCCTGCAGAATGTCAAATGTTTCTATTGGCATCCGCGTTGTAAGACTCGCCGTACCAAGTCATTTAGGTTGATTTGATGCTGTCATTTGTAGACTTGAGACAGGACATGCTGACTCTGCAAATTCTTCATATTATGGACAATATATGGCTTTCCCAGGGTCTTGACTTGAGGTGAGAATCTCTCCTCATGCGTCACCCATCTTTCTTTCACACGAGTCTTGGCATCTTAAAATGTGGGGATCTGTCTAGGCTTATGCCTCAGTTTGTTGACAGGTTGAGTCCGTATAGCTGCCTCTCCTCGGGCAGAGATGTTGGAATGCTTGAGGTCGTACAAGAAGCGAGCACCATAGCTAACATTCAGAAGAGCCAGGCTACCACTCACATCACTGCTGCCTTCAACAAGGAGTGTCTCTACAGGTGGCTTCAGAGCAAGAACCCTAATCCAGCCGCGTATGTCTATCAGCCGTCTTTTTTGTCTACTACCTGTCTTCATACGTCTACTACCTGTCTTCATACGTCTACTACCTGTCTTACGTCTACTACCTGTCTTACGTCTACTACCTGTCTTACGTCTACTACCTGTTTTCATATGTCCACTACCTGTCTTCATATGTCTGCTACCTGTCTTCATACGTCTACTACCTGTCTTCATACGTCTACTACCTGTCTTCATACGTCCACTACTTGTCTTCATATGTCTACTACCTGTCTTCTTACGTCTACTACCTGTCTTACGTCTACTACCTGTCATTATATGTCCACTACCTGTCTTCATCTGTCCACTACCTGTCTTTATATGTCCACTACCTGTCTTTATGTGTACTACCTGTCTTCATATGTGTACTACCTGTCTTTATATGTCCACTACCTGTCTTTATATTTGTACTACCTGTCTTCTTATGTTCACTGTTTTCTTTTGCAAAATTAGAGTTACCTACTCATTATTCTTTATAACTTTATTGTACGCAATAGCTAAGCTGTTCCAATTTTTGCTGGCAGGTAGATCAGAAATAGCTTATCCAACTTCTAGCAATTTTCATGAGAAATCATAACGAGTGTAACCTCCTAGACCTTTACCTTTGTGATAAACACAGACTGCAATATTACCAAAACTAGTTCTAGAGAAGCCTTTAGAAAAGTGAGTATGAGGGAGTTCGGATCAGAGAACTTTATTTTTATTAAAAATGTGACAATTGATGATACTTGTAGATAATCTCCCTTTAATGGTGTCTAACTTGACCAAAATTAATAAAATTAAACTCATTAGATTATTAACAGTTCAAGGAATCACAATACAGTGCACCCTACGGTGTAGTACACAATTATTTTTTTGCCCTGTCCATACGAAATATTTTTTGCAATGCTATATCAACAAAGATTTTGCCTGAAATTCAAATTTGGCCATCGGTGTGCTGAATATGTCGGAATGGCAAATGTGTCAATATACCATTAGTCAAATTCCGTCACACAGCGCATGAAAGAGATATGATGCTCGATCTCTTTTTGTTCGGCATTATTGGTTATTATGAAAACTAAACCAGAAACAGATGGGGGATAAAATTTTAGCTGATGATAAAGTTGAAGTTCAATAAAATAGTTAAAATACATACTAAAACTTGGCTTTAAGTGTGTGTTTTGTAAGCTAAATCATTTAAGCTAAATTCAACATTCATGTTATACGTCTGCCTCGAAGGTAAACCCCCCCTTTTGGTGCGTACAGATCATAACCACTATACAAACTAAAGGTACTGTAGGTTGCTATAGTTACTAACGTTATCATATTGTTTTGTTAACATTTATTGTTTTGTTACATAATATGTACTAATAGTACATATTAAAAATTAGTAACATATTTGTTATATGTTAATTATAATTATATTTAATTATATACATAATTTGTGTATAAAGCTTTTAAGATTTTTACCAGATGGGTTTTGGCCTTAGTTATTTACTGTGGGTTCCTACACCCTTTTATATTAAATTTTCGCCTTGTAATGTCAACAGTAGAGTGAATTAAAATCGTATGGAGAGAGTCCACTGTATATACAGATTTGAGAATCAATCAGTTACAATTTGCAAGTTATTCTAGTTCAAAGCTGAAAAACCATGCTTTGCTTATTGTCTGTACCGCCTGTTTTGTCTGTACCTGTTAATACAGTGTAGTTAAATTATATTAGTCAGTAGGTTATAAGTTAATAGTTATCCCACGACCAAACGAGCGGAGCGAAGTGAAGTTTGAGAGTTTTTATGGTAAATGCATGTGCACACAACTCTAGAAAATTATTCATCAACAACATTGCAAACCCTTGTTTTGTAATCTCATCAACAAATTTAACCATCGTTTTGTAGAGTCGTTAAAGTATAATAACGATACAAAACACATATAAGCTTATTTAAATATGTTATCAAGTCTTTGTAAATTGTCGACAGTATCTTAAAGCTTACCCATCTGATCGGATTATACACAAATAGACAGATTAATTTGGACGAAAATCGCCACAAAACGCTTGGTTTAATCAAGTTAAGACCGGCCTACGATACGCCAATAAAGCAGTGCGCATTTCACGAGAAAACCGTCCTCATTTCACTCAATCACCGAAGGTTTCATTAAATTATTTAAAACGTTAGCCGAAATTCTTTACAACTTATGTACAAGCTAGGGCCGAACTACAATGCCCCTTTATGACGAGAACATTTTTTTATTTTGCTGCAGTTTGCAGAAAACTTCCTGACGCGTGAATGCTCATCCTTGCTTTCTGTTAAAGATCGCTATCAAAACCATTCTACATTCAACACAACCAACTTTCAAACTGTGTTAGTACACAGTAGCTTGCCATTTTACTTCTAATATTGCATTTCAGAGTTATGATAAACATATTTCCTTATTGTTGTTGTTAAACTACATACAGTACAGTAGGTTAGGCCTACAGCTTATATTAATATTTATTTTATTGTTGTAAAACATAGGTTTGAGATTGTTGTATTCTTGTAAATAATTGAAGCCTGAAGTAGTGTAGATTGTAATGTAGTTTATTCACTGACGGAAACACACAACTTGAACTGAACATGTTGTGTGTATTTATATGGAACCGAAAGTAGCTTTATAAATATTAGCTTAGTATATGGTAAAAATACAATAGAGCGCTATATGGCTATCTTGATTTAGATGTAAACAGAATTGTTATAAGCAAAAGGATTACTATAGCCATAAACTATTATCTCATAATTGTCACAATCCCTTATAGCTCAATAGCCCTAACAGAGATAGTAGTAGATTAGGTGTGATTTTTTGTGTGATTAGGTGTGATTAGGTGTGATTTATTGTTGTAAAACATAGTTTTGAGATAGTAGTAGATTAGGTGTGATTTTTTTACAACCTTTTGTTTTGCATAATTGACTTTTTGAATTTAATTTCAAAACAACTTGACAACTACCATGGACATACAACTTCCCAGAACACCACGTCGCAGCCGACGCAGTGGTCGTCCACGTGTCTCTCAATTATTACAGCGCAATAGGAGGATAAATAGGTCCTCACAGCAACCATCTACATCAAAGGCTAATGTTCAACAACACGCTACTCAAATTAATAACAACAACTCATCTGATTCAGATAATTCTTTAGTAGATGTTGTAGGTGATGTAAATGACATCGACTTGACAGCCCCTTTGTTTCCAGATGATGATCATGATTTTATGGACATCATTGACCATGAAAATATTGCACAAAACAATAAATTGCTCCTCCCAATGCTGCCCCCCTTCATCACATTCCTCATTTTCAATCTTTAGATTGTCCTGATTTTAAAGAACTGCGTAACAACTTTCTAGGCAGACTTGACAACAACATATCACAGCTCACATGTACCGGATGTAATGAGAAACATTTAATTACATACAATACTCAAATACAACTATGTCATACATGCCAACAAGTTAGACCTGACACTGTTACTAGATTCAGTGCAGCCAACAATATGGACCCAAGTCCATCTGTTGAATTTTTATCTTCTCTTACACTTATAGAACAGTTACTCATTGCTCATTGCTGAACTTATCTAACTTTTCTATATTTGTTGAAATTGTTATTTGCACCTTTTTGAAGTCGTGCTCCCTCAAATTTATTTTATGTCATCTCGAACAACTTTGATTTACACTATACTCTGCAAATTCCTGCTGACAACTACTTTTTCAACAACCAGCACTGCCATTTCTTTTTTCCGTTATCACTTATTCCATTATCAGGTTGTGGGCTGTATGACAGGGGAATTTCTAGTAATTATATTAGTCAGTATGTTATAAGTTAATAGTTATAATTATATTAGTCAGTATGTTATAAGTTAATAGCTATAATTATATTAGTCAGTATGTTATAAGTTTATAGATATAATTATATTAGTCAGTATGTTATAAGTTAATAGTTGTAATTATATTAGTCAGTATGTTATAAGTTAATAGTTGTAATTATATTAGTCAGTATGTTATAAGTTTATAGATATAATTATATTAGTCAGTATGTTATAAGTTAATAGTTGTAATTATATTAGTCAGTATGTTATAAGTTTATAGATATAATTATATTAGTCAGTATGTTATAAGTTAATAGATATAATTATATTAGTCAGTATGTTATAAGTTAATAGCTATAATTATATTAGTCAGTATGTTATAAGTTGATAGTTGTAATTATATTAGTCAGTATGTTATAAGTTTATAGATATAATTATATTAGTCGATATGTTATAAGTTAATAGATATAATTATATTAGTCAGTATGTTATAAGTTAATAGCTATAATTATATTAGTCAGTATGTTATAAGTTAATAGTTATAATTATATTAGTCAGTATGTTATAAGTTAATAGCTATAATTATATTAGTCAGTATGTTATAAGTTAATAGCTATAATTATATTAGTCAGTATGTTATAAGTTAATAGTTATAATTATATTAGTCAGTATGTTATAAGTTTATAGATATAATTATATTAGTCAGTATGTTATAAGTTAATAGATATAATTATATTAGTCAGTATGTTATAAGTTAATAGCTATAATTATATTAGTCAGTATGTTATAAGTTAATAGTTATAATTATATTAGTCAGTATGTTATAAGTTAATAGCTATAATTATATTAGTCAGTATGTTATAAGTTTATAGCTATAATTATATTAGTCAGTATGTTATAAGTTAATAGCTATAATTATATTAGTCAGTATGTTATAAGTTAATAGCTATAATTATATTAGTCAGTATGTTATAAGTTAATAGCTATAATTTTATTAGTCAGTATGTTATAAGTTAATAGATATAATTATATTAGTCAGTGTGTTATAAGTTAATAGTTATAATTATATTAGTCTGTATGTTATAAGTTAATAGCTATAATTATATCAGTCAGTATGTTATAAGTTAATAGCTATAATTATATTAGTCAGTATGTTATAAGTTAATAGCTATAATTATATTAGTCAGTATGTTATAAGTTAATAGCTATAATTATATTAGTCAGTATGTTATAAGTTAATAGATATAATTATATTAGTCAGTATGTTATAAGTTAATAGCTATAATTATATTAGTCAGTATGTTATAATTTAATAGCTATAATTATATTAGTCAGTATGTTATAAGTTAATAGATATAATTATATTAGTCAGTATGTTATAATTTAATAGCTATAATTATATTAGTCAGTATGTTATAAGTTAATAGATATAATTATATTAGTCAGTATGTTATAAGTTAATAGCTATAATTATATTAGTCAGTATGTTATAAGTTAATAGCTATAATTATATTAGTCAGTATGTTATAAGTTAATAGATATAATTATATTAGTCAGTATGTTATAAGTTAATAGATATAATTATATTAGTCAGTATGTTATAATTTAATAGCTATAATTATATTAGTCAGTATGTTATAAGTTAATAGTTATAATTATATTAGTCAGTATGTTATAAGTTAATAGCTATAATTATATTAGTCAGTATGTTATAAGTTAATAGTTATAATTATATTAGTCAGTATGTTATAAGTTAATAGCTATAATTATATTAGTCAGTATGTTATAAGTTAATAGCTATAATTATATTAGTCAGTATGTTATAAGTTAATAGCTATAATTATATTAGTCAGTATGTTATAAGTTAATAGATATAATTATATTAGTCAGTATGTTATAAGTTAATAGTTGTAATTATATTAGTCAGTATGTTATAAGTTAATAGCTATAATTATATTAGTCAGTATGTTATAAGTTAATAGCTATAATTATATTAGTCAGTATGTTATAAGTTAATAGATATAATTATATTAGTCAGTATGTTATAAGTTAATAGTTGTAATTATATTAGTCAGTATGTTATAATTTAATAGCTATAATTATATTAGTCAGTATGTTATAAGTTAATAGCTATAATTATATTAGTCAGTATGTTATAAGTTAATAGCTATAATTATATTCGTCAGTATGTTATAAGTTAATAGATATAATTATATTAGTCAGTATGTTATAAGTTAATAGCTATAATTATATTAGTCAGTATGTTATAAGTTAATAGTTATAATTATATTAGTCAGTATGTTATAAGTTTATAGATATAATTATATTAGTCAGTATGTTATAAGTTAATAGATATAATTATATTAGTCAGTATGTTATAAGTTAATAGCTATAATTATATTAGTCAGTATGTTATAAGTTAATAGATATAATTATATTAGTCAGTATGTTATAAGTTAATAGCTATAATTATATTAGTCAGTATGTTATAATTTAATAGCTATAATTATATTAGTCAGTATGTTATAAGTTAATAGATATAATTATATTAGTCAGTATGTTATAAGTTAATAGATATAATTATATTAGTCAGTATGTTATAAGTTAATAGCTATAATTATATTAGTCAGTATGTTATAAGTTAATAGTTATAATTATATTAGTCAGTATGTTATAAGTTAATAGCTATAATTATATTAGTCAGTATGTTATAAGTTTATAGCTATAATTATATTAGTCAGTATGTTATAAGTTAATAGCTATAATTATATTAGTCAGTATGTTATAAGTTAATAGCTATAATTATATTAGTCAGTATGTTATAAGTTAATAGCTATAATTTTATTAGTCAGTATGTTATAAGTTAATAGATATAATTATATTAGTCAGTGTGTTATAAGTTAATAGTTATAATTATATTAGTCTGTATGTTATAAGTTAATAGCTATAATTATATCAGTCAGTATGTTATAAGTTAATAGCTATAATTATATTAGTCAGTATGTTATAAGTTAATAGCTATAATTATATTAGTCAGTATGTTATAAGTTAATAGCTATAATTATATTAGTCAGTATGTTATAAGTTAATAGATATAATTATATTAGTCAGTATGTTATAAGTTAATAGCTATAATTATATTAGTCAGTATGTTATAATTTAATAGCTATAATTATATTAGTCAGTATGTTATAAGTTAATAGATATAATTATATTAGTCAGTATGTTATAATTTAATAGCTATAATTATATTAGTCAGTATGTTATAAGTTAATAGATATAATTATATTAGTCAGTATGTTATAAGTTAATAGCTATAATTATATTAGTCAGTATGTTATAAGTTAATAGCTATAATTATATTAGTCAGTATGTTATAAGTTAATAGATATAATTATATTAGTCAGTATGTTATAAGTTAATAGATATAATTATATTAGTCAGTATGTTATAATTTAATAGCTATAATTATATTAGTCAGTATGTTATAAGTTAATAGTTATAATTATATTAGTCAGTATGTTATAAGTTAATAGCTATAATTATATTAGTCAGTATGTTATAAGTTAATAGTTATAATTATATTAGTCAGTATGTTATAAGTTAATAGCTATAATTATATTAGTCAGTATGTTATAAGTTAATAGCTATAATTATATTAGTCAGTATGTTATAAGTTAATAGCTATAATTATATTAGTCAGTATGTTATAAGTTAATAGATATAATTATATTAGTCAGTATGTTATAAGTTAATAGTTGTAATTATATTAGTCAGTATGTTATAAGTTAATAGCTATAATTATATTAGTCAGTATGTTATAAGTTAATAGCTATAATTATATTAGTCAGTATGTTATAAGTTAATAGATATAATTATATTAGTCAGTATGTTATAAGTTAATAGTTGTAATTATATTAGTCAGTATGTTATAATTTAATAGCTATAATTATATTAGTCAGTATGTTATAAGTTAATAGCTATAATTATATTAGTCAGTATGTTATAAGTTAATAGCTATAATTATATTCGTCAGTATGTTATAAGTTAATAGATATAATTATATTAGTCAGTATGTTATAAGTTAATAGCTATAATTATATTAGTCAGTATGTTATAAGTTAATAGCTATAATTATATTAGTCAAAATGTTATAAGTTAATAGATATAATTATATTAGTCAGTATGTTATAAGTTAATAGTTGTAATTATATTAGTCAGTATGTTATAAGTTAATAGATATAATTATATTAGTCAGTATGTTATAAGTTAATAGCTATAATTATATTAGTCAGTATGTTATAAGTTAATAGCTATAATTATATTAGTCAGTATGTTATAAGTTAATAGCTATAATTATATTAGTCAGTATGTTATAAGTTAATAGCTATAATTATATTAGTCAGTATGTTATAAGTTAATAGATATAATTATATTAGTCAGTATGTTATAATTTAATAGCTATAATTATATTAGTCAGTATGTTATAAGTTAATAGATATAATTATATTAGTCAGTGTGTTATAAGTTAATAGTTATAATTATATTAGTCAGTATGTTATAAGTTAATAGCTATAATTATATTAGTCAGTATGTTATAAGTTAATAGCTATAATTATATTAGTCAGTATGTTATAAGTTAATAGCTATAATTATATTAGTCAGTATGTTATAAGTTAATAGCTATAATTATATTAGTCAGTATGTTATAAGTTAATAGCTATAATTATATTAGTCAGTATGTTATAAGTTAATAGCTATAATTATATTAGTCAGTATGTTATAATTTAATAGCTATAATTATATTAGTCAGTATGTTATAAGTTAATAGATATAATTATATTAGTCAGTATGTTATAATTTAATAGCTATAATTATATTAGTCAGTATGTTATAAGTTAATAGCTATAATTATATTAGTCAGTATGTTATAAGTTAATAGCTATAATTATATTAGTCAGTATGTTATAAGTTAATAGTTGTAATTATATTAGTCAGTATGTTATAAGTTAATAGCTATAATTATATTAGTCAGTATGTTATAAGTTAATAGCTATAATTATATTAGTCAGTATGTTATAAGTTAATAGATATAATTATATTAGTCAGTATGTTATAAGTTAATAGATATAATTATATTAGTCAGTATGTTATAAGTTAATAGCTATAATTATATTAGTCAGTATGTTATAAGTTAATAGCTATAATTATATTAGTCAGTATGTTATAATTTAATAGCTATAATTATATTAGTCAGTATGTTATAAGTTAATAGATATAATTATATTAGTCAGTATGTTATAATTTAATAGCTATAATTATATTAGTCAGTATGTTATAAGTTAATAGATATAATTATATTAGTCAGTATGTTATAATTTAATAGCTATAATTATATTAGTCAGTATGTTATAAGTTAATAGCTATAATTATATTAGTCAGTATGTTATAAGTTAATAGATATAATTATATTAGTCAGTATGTTATAAGTTAATAGTTGTAATTATATTAGTCAGTATGTTATAAGTTAATAGCTATAATTATATTAGTCAGTATGTTATAAGTTAATAGCTATAATTATATTAGTCAGTATGTTATAAGTTAATAGATATAATTATATTAGTCAGTATGTTATAAGTTAATAGTTGTAATTATATTAGTCAGTATGTTATAATTTAATAGCTATAATTATATTAGTCAGTATGTTATAAGTTAATAGCTATAATTATATTAGTCAGTATGTTATAAGTTAATAGATATAATTATATTAGTCAGTATGTTATAAGTTAATAGTTATAATTATATTAGTCAGTATGTTATAAGTTAATAGCTATAATTATATTAGTCAGTATGTTATAAGTTAATAGATATAATTATATTAGTCAGTATGTTATAAGTTAATAGTTATAATTATATTAGTCAGTATGTTATAAGTTAATAGCTATAATTATATTAGTCAGTATATTATAAGTTAATAGCTATAATTATATTAGTCAGTATGTTATAAGTTAATAGTTATAATTATATTAGTCAGTATGTTATAAGTTAATAGCTATAATTATATTAGTCAGTATGTTATAAGTTAATAGCTATAATTATATTAGTCAGTATGTTATAAGTTAATAGCTATAATTATATTAGTCAGTATGTTATAAGTTAATAGATATAATTATATTAGTCAGTATGTTATAAGTTAATAGTTGTAATTATATTAGTCAGTATGTTATAAGTTAATAGCTATAATTATATTAGTCAGTATGTTATAAGTTAATAGCTATAATTATATTAGTCAGTATGTTATAAGTTAATAGATATAATTATATTAGTCAGTATGTTATAAGTTAATAGTTGTAATTATATTAGTCAGTATGTTATAAGTTAATAGCTATAATTATATTAGTCAGTATGTTATAAGTTAATAGCTATAATTATATTAGTCAGTATGTTATAAGTTAATAGCTATAATTATATTCGTCAGTATGTTATAAGTTAATAGATATAATTATATTAGTCAGTATGTTATAAGTTAATAGCTATAATTATATTAGTCAAAATGTTATAAGTTAATAAATATAATTATATTAGTCAGTATGTTATAAGTTAATAGTTGTAATTATATTAGTCAGTATGTTATAAGTTAATAGATATAATTATATTAGTCAGTATGTTATAAGTTAATAGCTATAATTATATTAGTCAGTATGTTTTAAGTTAATAGCTATAATTATATTAGTCAGTATGTTATAAGTTAATAGCTATAATTATATTAGTCAGTATGTTATAAGTTAATAGTTGTAATTATATTAGTCAGTATGTTATAAGTTAATAGTTGTAATTATATTAGTCAGTATGTTATAAGTTAATAGTTATAATTATATTAGTCAGTATGTTATAAGTTAATAGCTATAATTATGTTAGTCAGTATGTTATAAGTTAATAGCTATAATTATATTAGTCAGTATGTTATAAGTTAATAGCTATAATTATATTAGTCAGTATGTTATAAGTTAATAGCTATAATTATATTAGTCAGTATGTTATAAGTTAATAGATATAATTATATTAGTCAGTATGTTATAAGTTAATAGATATAATTATATTAGTCAGTATGTTATAAGTTAATAGATATAATTATATTAGTCAGTATGTTATAAGTTAATAGATATAATTATATTAGTCAGTATGTTATAAGTTAATAGCTATAATTATATTAGTCAGTATGTTATAAGTTAATAGATATAATTATATTAGTCAGTATGTTATAAGTTAATAGCTATAATTATATTAGTCAGTATGTTATAAGTTAATAGCTATAATTATATTAGTCAATATGTTATAAGTTAATAGTTGTAATTATATTAGTCAGTATGTTATAAGTTAATAGCTATAATTATATTAGTCAGTATGTTATAAGTTAATAGCTATAATTATATTAGTCAGTATGTTATAATTTAATAGCTATAATTATATTAGTCAGTATGTTATAAGTTAATAGCTATAATTATATTAGTCAGTATGTTATAAGTTAATAGTTATAATTATATTAGTCAGTATGTTATAAGTTAATAGCTATAATTATATTAGTCAGTATGTTATAAGTTAATAGCTATAATTATATTAGTCAGTATGTTATAAGTTAATAGCTATAATTATATTAGTCAGTATGTTATAAGTTAATAGATATAATTATATTAGTCAGTATGTTATAAGTTAATAGTTGTAATTATATTAGTCAGTATGTTATAAGTTAATAGCTTTAATTATATTAGTCAGTATGTTATAAGTTAATAGATATACTTATATTAGTCAGTATGTTATAAGTTAATAGTTGTAATTATATTAGTCAGTATGTTATAAGTTAATAGCTATAATTATATTAGTCAGTATGTTATAAGTTAATAGCTATAATTATATTAGTCAGTATGTTATAAGTTAATAGCTATAATTATATTCGTCAGTATGTTATAAGTTAATAGATATAATTATATTAGTCAGTATGTTATAAGTTAATAGCTATAATTATATTAGTCAGTATGTTATAAGTTAATAGCTATAATTATATTAGTCAGTATGTTATAAGTTAATAGATATAATTATATTAGTCAGTATGTTATAAGTTAATAGTTGTAATTATATTAGTCAGTATGTTATAAGTTAATAGATATAATTATATTAGTCAGTATGTTATAAGTTAATAGCTATAATTATATTAGTCAGTATGTTATAAGTTAATAGCTATAATTATATTAGTCAGTATGTTATAAGTTAATAGCTATAATTATATTAGTCAGTATGTTATAAGTTAATAGTTGTAATTATATTAGTCAGTATGTTATAAGTTAATAGTTATAATTATATTAGTCAGTATGTTATAAGTTAATAGTTGTAATTATATTAGTCAGTATGTTATAAGTTAATAGTTATAATTATATTAGTCAGTATGTTATAAGTTAATAGCTATAATTATATTAGTCAGTATGTTATAAGTTAATAGCTATAATTATATTAGTCAGTATGTTATAAGTTAATAGCTATAATTATATTAGTCAGTATGTTATAAGTTAATAGATATAATTATATTAGTCAGTATGTTATAAGTTAATAGCTATAATTATATTAGTCAGTATGTTATAAGTTAATAGATATAATTATATTAGTCAGTATGTTATAAGTTAATAGCTATAATTATATTAGTCAGTATGTTATAAGTTAATAGCTATAATTATATTAGTCAGTATGTTATAAGTTAATAGTTGTAATTATATTAGTCAGTATGTTATAAGTTAATAGCTATAATTATATTAGTCAGTATGTTATAAGTTAATAGCTATAATTATATTAGTCTGTATGTTATAAGTTAATAGCTATAATTATCCCACGACCAAACTAGAGTGAAACGATTGATTGGGAGAATTATGATAAATGCACATGTGCACGCAACTCCCGAAAAATTATCCGTTAACGGCCGTCACCAAACCCTTGCAACGAAATCCTATCAATAAATTTAATTATTTTTCAGTAAAGTCGTTTAAGTATAATAATAATACAAAACGCATATAAACCTATTTAAATATGTTACCAAGCCTTTGAAAGGTTACCGCAAATTCCTAAAACTAACCCATCTGATCGGATTCTACACAAATAGACAGATTTTTTTGGACGAAAGTCGCCACAAAACGCTTGAAAAGCTTGGATTAATAAAAGTTGAGACCGGAAATTGAAACGCCGGGCGACAGAGAATAGAACGATAGAGTCTTGCGCGTTTCACAAAAAAAAAACATGCACTTTTCACCAGTCTATAGCATTGTCGAATTGCCGAAGGTTTCGGCAATTAACGTAGGAGTACAGAAATCGTTTCATTCTTGCCGATTTCAATTTTTTCATTTTCAATTTCATTTGCCGACATATTTGAATACTTTCGCATTCTAACTGATGTCCAACGCAGTGTCAGTAAAGCAAATGACAATGATATTTTTTTAATGTTTCTTATGAGATTATTACAATAATTAATTATAAGTTTGGATGATTACGGAACAATGACTACGTAGTACAGATTTTCTAAAATTCTATATAAATATCACGACTTCGTGATATTGTTAGCTATGCCGTTTTGAAATGTAAAAAAAATTGTGCTTTGGTTTTATATTATTACTATATAAATAATATTGGTTATTCTAATAATATCAGTGCATTTTACTTCTAATATTGGCCAATATTGCATTTCTCTTTTTGCAGGAGAGATATAAACATATAACCTTTTCCTTTCATTATTGCTATTTGTTGTATATAATAACACCCACACCCAGTACATTACAGCTACCATTGCAGTTATCCTATTTGACTGCTAATATTGCATTTCTCAACCATCAGTACCCTTTCTTTTTCCAATATCACTTTGGTCGTGGGCTGTATGACAGTGGAATTTCTAGTAAGTTAATAGCTATAATTATATTAGTCTGTATGTTATAATTTAATCCCACGACCAAACAAGAGTGAAGAGATTGATTGGGAGATTTATGATAAATGCACATGTGCACACAACTCCTGAAAAATTATCCTTTAACAGCCATCACCAAACCCTTGCAACGAAATCCTATCAACAAATTTAATGTTTTTCAATAAAGTCATTTAAGTATAATAATGATACAAAACGCATATAAACCTATTTAAATATGTTACCAAGCCTTTGAAAGGTTACCGCAAATTCCTAAAACTAACCCATCTGATCGGATTATATATAAATAGACAGATTTATTAGGACGAAAATCGTCACAAAACGCTTGAAAAGCTTGGTTTAATAAAAGTTAATACCGGAAATTGAAACGCCGAGGAACAGAGAATAGAACGATAAAGTCTTGCGCATTTCACGAAAAAAACGTGCACTTTTCACCAGTCTATAGCATTGTTCCCAAGGTTTCGGCAATTAACATAGGAGTACAGAAATCGTTTCATTCTTGTCGATTTCAATTTTTTCATTTTCAATTTCATTTGCTGACACATTTGAGTACTTTCGTATTCTAACTGATGTCCAACGAAGTATAAGTAAAGGAAATGACGATGATATTTTTTAACAGTTCTTATGAGATTATTACAATAATTAATTATAAGTTTGGATGACTACAGAACAATGACTACGTAGTACAGATTTTCTAAAAATCTAACGCAGTGTAGGTAGCCTAAAGGGAAAGATGATGATATTTGTTTCTAAAGGTTCTAATGAGATTATTACAATAATTAATTATAGGTTTGGATGACTACAGAACAATGGCTACGTAGTACAGATTTTCTAAAAATCTATATCAGTGCATTTTACTTCTAATATTGGCCGATATTGCATTTCTCTTTTTGCCGGAGGAGAGATATAAACATATAATCTTTTCCTTTCATTATTGCTACTTGTTGTATATAATAACACCCACACCCAGTACATTACAGCTACCATTGCAGTTATCCTAGTTGACTGCTAATATTGCATTTCTCAACCATCAGTACCCTTTCTTTTTTCCAATATCACTTTGGTCGTGGGCTGTATGACAGTGGAATTTCTAGTAGCTATAATTATATTAATCAGTATGTTCTAAGCATCTTATAAAGAGTCATCCTACAGTGTCTGCTTGAATTTTGGATGTATTCAAAAAATTTTAAGTGGAAATACATGTATCCAAGCTTTAAAATAGTTTACGCTAGCCGTAAGCACAACCTAACAGCCAACATAATGTTCCCAAGTCTTGACCAATAGCTTGAAATTACGTCTAACAGTCAATTGTTGCTTGTAGTCTGCAGAGAGCGGTGAAAGAGTTCACCTTCTCATGCGCTGGCTACTGTGTGGCTTCCTATGTCCTCGGTATTGGAGACAGGCACAGCGATAATATTATGCTCAAGAAAACTGGTCAGGTGTGCATCTTTTTACCTCCTCCATCCAACGGTTTTGTGCTGAATGGTACCATTTCACAGAGTGCGTTTCAATTCCATCTTTTTCATTTTTTTAGTTTTTTCATGACACTGTTGTAGCTATTTCACATAGACTTCGGTCACTTCCTCGGAAACTTCAAGAGCAAGTATGGAATCCGTAGAGAACGCGTTCCCTTTGTGCTGGCCAATGACTTTATATATATAATACAAAGGAACACCTCTGTGAAAGATCCCTTCCTTCAGTGAGTAGTTATGGTATCTATTCAAAGGTTCCTTCTCTCTAGAATGTTATTAAACGCAGGCTGTCCCATCGCATCTACATTTGTAAAGGATCATATCAGTTGGCTATGCTATGTGGAGAGGATTTGAGTGGAGGCAAAGTATGGCTGACTGCGTGAAACTTTATCAACTGACAATGTTAAGTTAGTCAAAATTTGACAAGTCAAGTATGGTTAGGTTATACCAGTCCTCTAAGTCCCAACACAGCTAGTAATTAATGTTTTTAAACAACTCTAGCTCTCAGCATAAGTTGAGTGCATTTATCTGCTGATTATATTATTTTTGTGTATTTTTGCCCTTGGTGCCTAATTACAAAAATTCAACTGTTAAATTCATGTACTGGCAAAAGCAACACATTCACCAAGTACCAAGTAGTCTGAGTCGTGTACTCTAGAATTAAAAGTCTTAAGTTGGAAGTCTCAAGTTCGTAAGTCTTAAGTCTTTTCAATAAGTCTTAAGTCGAATTCTTGTATCTAATTTTGTTATGCTTGCTCAGCTGCCGTTTGCTATGAAGGAACACAACTCTGAATTTAACTAGCTTCCAGTAGTAACAATATGACAGTACTTTGAGTAACTGTCGACCTTAGTCGAATCGTGTGTAAACTGACAGTTCTAGGCTTATGGACCTTTGAAGACGGCTGATGGAATTTCTGTAGGTTTAGAAAGTTGTGTGAACAGGCCTTCCTTTTGCTGCGTAAGAAGGGCACCTTGCTCATTTCTCTCTTTATGATGATGTTGTCTACCGGACTTCCCGAGCTCCGTTCCGTCTCTGATCTCAAGTACCTTCAGGTACCTGCTTTTATCTATCAGTTATTAGCGAGTGCCCTTATACTGTCACACCTGTCACGCCTGTCATGTACTATATAGTGTATTTGTACTGGCATTGTGTCTAGTTTAGGTGTATGGGGAGACTGATAAAGGCCGATTCAATTTCGACTTCAAATTTAGTTGCAATGATAGCCGTGTTCTTTACTATATGCTAGGGATGACTGATGAGGACCCGTATCTGTGCCCGGATGTAGTGCAACATCTGACCAATATTAGTGTGCGATATTAACAGCTCTATTTGTAGTCCAGTCGCTGTAGTGATATTTAATCTTTATAAGCAAATATGGTGTTGTTTAAACATGGAGTAGACAAATCATGATATTAATATTAATTAGAGTGTTAATCAAACGATTAACTCGATCAACACAAATACACGATTAACTGAATTGAGCCAATTATTCTTCAACTAAAATGCAACCGAGGTGATGATTAGGATGTGGTCCTTGTGTAATGTTTAATATATTGTAAATGATTTTGTCAGTCTTTACTCAGGCACAATCTAGATTGTAATAAATTGTTGCATAAATTGTAAGAGAAGTGAGTATGATTTTTCGTGTTTTTTTCTGAAGGAATTTCCATTAGTCGTAAAACTGTGACTACTCTGCTCTTCTAGCAAGAGCGCTTCCTATATATAGGCTACATATATTTTCTCCGAACCGTATAATGGAACCGGGTAGGAAACCATATAAGAATAAATGAATAATAGAGTCGCTAACACATTGGCTTAATTACGACCAAACTAACAAAGTATTGGCGATAAGACACATAATCAAGACAGGCACGTTATGCCAAATATAATAATATATAATAAATAAATATATAAAATATATATAAAAGTAGTTATATGTGAGTATATAAAACATCAGAAATAAATTTGTGGCCCGGCGTCCGCCACAACATAGCATTAACATAGCAGGTTACTACCATTCAATTTACTAACAAATAAATATTATGACAAGCAACCCTTTTTTACTAATTGAATACAGTGACAAATATTTTGCACTCAACTATGAAAACATTAAGTGAGTCATTAACATAAAACCTATTTATACGATACAATGGCGCAAGCACCGTGTCGATCTAGTTGTAAGCGGCCATGTTGTTAGTTGTTTAAACATGCAACAAAATCGATTTCAGTATTATTATATTATATTATACATTTCAGTATTATTATATTATACATTTCAGTATTATTTATTTAATTATCTTACAGTCTATTTTTTGTTTATATTTAAAAACTTTTTTAGGCAAGTTATAAATGTAATTTCATTTTTCAAAAAGTCACAGTCATATTTCAGCTTTAGAATAACAGTAATATAAGATTGACACTTTATTGGAACATGAAAGCAGAACAATGTCCTCTGTACTAGGTAGCGCATTTTCATCTGTTGTTGGAAGCGTAAACAAGAAAGTGAAGTGCGGTATATGTCAGAAAGAGTTTTCCTGCCACCATAGCGCATCATTAAGATATCATTTAACTAATTCTCATCCTACTGCTCAGAAATCAGCACCAGTTGTCGCAAACAATAACTACTGCCAATACTGTCCCCTGTGAACCGCTATTCTCTAAAGCTGACAATATTGTATGTAGGAAGAGGGCATCTTTTCATTTGGATAATATGAATAAACTGTGTTGCCTCAACTCTTGGCTGGCTTAATTATAGTCTTTCATAGACTATTGTCGTACTCATAATTATTACATTGTAACTAGCGTACATCGTACATAACATGTACTCCTGTTCACAATAATTGTCTGAAATGTAATTAATTTATGTGTAGCTGTATCATTTGTTGTCGAATATGCAGGCTTATGCTAGATTAATTCTAAGATTAATTGCAGATTAACTGGTTCAGACCTGTTATTAATTGCGATTAATTTTTATAATTGTTGTGCGGCTCTAATATTAATTAATATTAATTAAAATATTAATGTCGTGATTTGTCTACTCCATGTAGACAAATCGTGGAGGCAAATCCATCTAGACAAATCAATATCGTATATTAATTAATTAATATTAATACATGATAATGTAATCATGATTGATATTAACAAGTTGCCCTATCACTGGGCTGAGTTTAATGTGCGTACGAAAGCTAGCATATATGGCACTAATCCGAAAATTTGCAGAAACTATTAGTGCTACTAGGGGGGAACCCTTAATTAGTGCACAACTCTGTATTCCAAGTGAGTTTTAAGGAAACAAAAGAAGAATGATTTTATGTTGCTAATTGACAAAACAGCTTTTTTATAAGTTGCATTGTTTGAAGTTTATGGGTGGACCAGTTGACTTGTACACCCAATGTATTGACCTATGTTGAGTCTTCCTGTTTTATTATTTAGGACACACTCAAACTTGATCTGCCCGATGATAAAGCCCTGAGACATTTCAGGGGTAAGCTCAAGGAAGCCATTAAGAACAGCTGGACAACCAGTGTCAACTGGACCATTCACAACCTTGCCAAAGACAATGCATAGACTGTTAGTCTGTGTCTTGGCTCATTTACATATGTCTCCCTACATATGCTTCTTCTCTTCCTTGGCTCCGCCCTCTTTACGCTGAGTTGGTCTTGCCTACGTGACTCGGCTCCAGCATAAAAGTTATACTGTGGCCAGTTCAGCCGAGCCAACTATTATGCCATCTCTCGACTGTCAAATTGACACATTTGATTGTCTGCTGCTCTGGCTTTAGCAGCTACCTGACAACCTCTTATGTATGCAATTTTCATTTATCTCCACATACATTTTTATATATTAGTTGCCTCAAGGCTTCTTGTTCTCTATGCAGATGCATATTCTTCGTCATATTTAATTGTATTTATTTCTAAAAGGTCTTGGGCAAGGATTACGCTCGTGAAAGTAGATACTCTTTATCGCTTCCAAGAAGCCTTTATTGGTTTCATTAGGCTGAAAGTCGCTGACCCGGTCACTGATTTTCTCTTCTACTTTTAACAGTAATGTAAATCTATTTCTTTTTACTTTTGCTACATTCAGCAGAATGCTGACAGCATTCCAATTCAAATTTTGAAAAAACTATTCATAGTATAACATATACTTATAGACATTTATTCTAGAATCATAACATACAATGCGTTATTTTGTTTGTGATAAATATAGTGAAAATATAATATCTGCCCAGAATTCATCTTCGATAATGCAATCGTCACTACAAATTTGAGCAAATGTAATAAACGTGTACATAAGCGTGTATTCCATCTTCTATTTCAACTGTTCAAGTAGCAACATAGGCCAGTGTATTGCTTTAATTCTTCAACATGACTGCAAGTTTTCAAGATTTTTTTCCATATTTTGAACACGGAATAATTAAACACACTGACTGCACTCCAAAGTAACAAAATATTTGGAAAAAAATAATGTGGTGGAAGATGCATGCATAACTGAAGGCATTGCAGCTGAGCATATAATTACCACAATCTACGCAATCATCAGTCCATACAGAGTAGAACTACATGGACATGTTTGTCTTCATTATTATGTTAATAAATTCTTGTCTGTCTACTGTTGCATCTCCATTCTTGTCAGCTCTCGCCTGTATCCAGTAGGGGACCTTGACTAGTCTATCAAATAGATGCAATTTCGTAGTTTGCAATTCATGTCAAACTGATATTAAGGGAGGGAACAACCCAGAAGAGCCATTATTAATAGTAGTTACTTATTCTCAAAAGAAGAAGCATATTACCATCATTTCTCCTCGATTAATAAGACGGACATGAAGACACCATCTGGCTTACAGTACTGAACCAACAGAGAGAGAAGGATAACTCTACCATTCAACCTTCTCCGTGTGATTAATTTGTGGGCCTTAATCAAAGAAAACTAAGTTCTCATCTTACTAACTTATGCTAGCGGAAGGGTTAAAGCTCGCTGTTTAACATTCAGACAAACTGGGTAGTGCACCTTACCCATATTTGATGGTCTTTAAAATCAGCACATGAAACTGCTCAGACATAAGAATATGTCTAGAAGGTAACAAATTACAAACATCAGGTAATGTTATGGGCATTGTTACATGCACACGTAATAACTCTGTTACAACATGTGTTACACAATGTTACAATTGCGCCTGTTACGTGTGGACTACAATATGTCTCATCTCGGATTCATTTAGCGTGGGCCAAACTGGTAGTGTTTGCGGTGCCTGGTCATGGCTCAGAGTAATACTGTGTGCTTTTGCTTTACAGATCTCAATGATTAATAATCATGGAACATCTGTAACTCTGGGTGACACTGTGTGGTATGAGGTTAACTTAGCTTGACAAATACTTTATGATAATGTAATAGATACTATCACCAGCTAGCATTCATTCAAATAGTTTGGGCACTTTGACAAATCAGAGCTTAAGTTTCTGTATTCAAATATCTGCACACGTTGTGCCATTACAACTTGTTCCATTCTGCTGGGCCAGTATTCCGTATAGTTCAGCAGAGCCAGTTCTTGGCACAGACAACTGGACCTGTCCTCGGTCCAATTTAGCCATGGCCATCTTTGGTCTAACTCCCGTCCGACTAGTCTTTGGCCCAACACTGCAGAGCCAGTTGTAGGTCCAACCCTGCTGGGTCAGCCTTCAGTCAACTTTAGCCAGGTCAGAATCAACTCGGCCAGTATTCAAACCAATAAGGTGTGGCAGTTACCATTCCAAAGGTTTCCATATTTTTCGCTTCAACTTAACAACCCCAGGGAAGACTGCATATCAAAGGGTCAATCACTCATGCACTCTAAGGCTAGTCGGAATAAGACAAGACTGCAGGACTAGTTCATCCCTTGCGTTGTAGTGGGAACTGCGTAACGAAATTCCTTGCAAACCGCTGTATGATGAGGCCTGTTTGGGCGCCCAGGTAGCAGGATGGCCTGGGTGCCCAGTCCATACCGTGGCGCCCAGGCCAGGCTGACGTCTGTTGTGATGGCAGTCACAGGTAGCCATGGCAGTTATGATTAAATAAAAAAGCCAGTGGACCAAGTAGTAAAGCTAGCCTATGAGTGAAAAGGAAATACAGCCCTTCTTTGAGACCGTTCCATGTGAGTATCTTGACTTTATACAACAGAACGAAGTGGACAGAACTGAAATTCTTTTCTTGTAATCGTTAACCGAAGTATACTGCTACTGGAGGTCCATTGGGAATAGCGTTTGTTGGTATCCTTCAACAAGTGTGCAGGTGAGATGATGTCAGATGTAGGTGGTGATGGTGTAGGAGAGGATTCATGCAAGTAAGGTGTTGGCGAGGAGCTGATACAGAAGAAGTGTCAGTGTAGAGAGGTGCAGGGGCAGTATTTAAATTAATCATGAAAAGATAATAGAACGTGAGCTTTAAAGAAGAGAAAGGAGAGGTATAAAATTGATTGCGCTGGCTGCGACATGAAGCAATTAGTAGTGATTGAGTTCAGTTATCTGAAGCTAGTTTTTAAGGGCACGATGATGGTTTGTGAGAGATTTTGAGGTGAATTTGTGTATCGAGAATATCGCTGAAATGAAAGGTCATTGAGGTGAAGGTGGTAATAGATGACCTATTATGGGGGGTAGAGTTAAGTTAGTGTCATTACTTAGAGCTATTGAACACAGGGGTAGAGAAGTGTGGAGAGGTGTAGGGTTTGATCAGAATATGTTGCAATCTGCCTTACAACGGTATAGAGATTTTGCATGAGTATTATGGTAGACAGGAGTGCATGTTTGTGAAGAACAAGACGAGACACGAGTGCATGTTTGACCGAAATAGTGAACGCCAAACAACTTTAATTTCTTTGAAATCAATTAACTCACAGACTCTGGCAAAGGCTTAATAAAGCCATTTTTGCACCTGGTTGGTGGATTGTGAACTCACCTGTTTTCAGTTAGTAGCATGAAGCATAAACTTTTTTGAGCTCTTAATATTTGGTCCGTTAGAATTGAGTCAAGCTATGCAAAGTACCTGTCAATACAGCTCTGATTACACTTCATACATCCATCTATCAAACAAGATTTTTGCACAGGTTACATTGAGGCAACAGGGCTATGATGTATTCAATATGTTCTGTAAATCGTGTTTTGCATTATTTTCAACATTATTATTTTATTGTATAATTTTATAAGCCAAAAGATGTTCATCTCAGCAAAAAGTATTTATTAAAAATATCCATCCAAGTTGTGGCCACTCACATAGTTTCAGTTCATATAATAGGACAAATTATTCTACTGCAATAAACTCAAACAAAAGGTATCATGGTTTGTGCAGCACACAATCCTGTCTCTCTTTTCGGCGTATTGTAAAGGTTTTGCACGACCTTCACTTTCCTCCACTGGTACAAGACTCGTGCATGAGTACAATACATATATTTCTGCTTAGTTCATCAAGGTGTACAAGAAATGAATCAAGTGACAAGCAATGAACAGGCCCAGAACAGCTCTGCTCTACTAGACAAATGTTTGGGCTTATATAGCTGCTAAACTCTGCCCCTGTTCTGCTTGGTTAGACCCAGCACGGCTCGGCTCGGTCTTCAGCCGGTACGGCTCTGGCTTGACTATGCTTGACTCGGCTGTACATCGGCTTGGCTAATTGTAAGGGGACGCCATCCACCGCAGTATGGCTGTTAGGCAGTAGGCAGTTAGGCAGTAAGGCCACACTACCACAACTGCTCCACTGGTGGAGCCACATAAACATCCTATAATCAACAAAACAAATGTAATAAATATATGTCATGCATAGATACATCGTTCTAACATGCATCTACTGAAAGATTTCTACTTGGGAGTTAGATAGTTTGAAAGTGTAAAATTATAAAATGAACAAATGTTTAACAAAAGCATAAGTACGCCAAGCCAACAATTCGAAGCTTTGTTTCTAGTAGCTAAAGACGAGCATTGATCAATCCATTTCCTCTCTTTCTACAAGTGAGAAGTGAACGTAAATTCTAATCATAAATCTATTTACTAGCTAAAACTGCCAAAGAAAATTTTAAGCAAATATTATAGCTAGGCGAAACGATAAAAAAGTTATGAAACGATAATTGGTGATAGCAAAAAGTTATAACTTTATTAATTAGTAAATGTATTCATGAGTAGTAAAATTATTGCATTTAGTTTAGTATATAGTATATAGGCCACTCACAGTTGAAGATAAATTTACCGCCATTATCTTATCGTCCTCTGCAGCATAACGCTGCTGACGCCTGTCAGCTCTAACCGTAAGCTGTCTGTCCCAATCTTTAACTACCTGATGCTCAGAAAACTTTGAGTCACTTTTTCTGGAACTGAAAGCATTGCTACAATTCTGTTGTTCATCAATAAAACGTGTTGATGCAATAATTAAGTAAATTAATGATGTCAATTAATTCAGTAAATGTCAATGCGTGATCTAGTAATTGAGTAAAATCCCTAACGGCGAGCTTCTCCGAGTTCACAGACGACGGGTTTTACGAGCAATAACATTTATCATGACCTACACAAATAAAAATTTTGTGCTGATTATTGGCTAATGAAGAGATCTTATATTTATCGCTTACGGACTCTTTTCACATGTACCACTATACGCGTCACAAATAAAGCACTCGCTCGAATCTGAGCGCTTTAAAAATGATCTCATTAAAATCCTTATATCTCTGGACAGGGTTAGTCTACAAAGACAAAAATGAGATCAATTTGTAGCTGGTATTTTAGTATTTTATTGGGTTTAATTTCATTTGATTAAAAATCACATCACGTCTTTCTACTTTGAAGTAGCCTACATATATAAAAGCGGTTCAAATTTATGATGGTAGATGAACCTTGAAAGCAACGACATAGACATAGTTACTAACTGTCTCAGGCTAATAGTAGTTCGTAGTTTAATGTAATCTTAATACTTTGAAAAACATGCATATAAAAACAGTTTGCAAGTTTTGGGTCAAAGTTTACGTTTAGCGAGCAAAATTTTACGCGGTGCATTTGTGCTAAATACAGTGCATAACGGTTTTGCTCTAGCAAAAATGGTTTGGGCGCTAATATCAACTAGTTCAGCAACGCAAAAGAAGAGTTGAGGCCAGAAGACATTGTGGAAGGTATTGGACAACTACAAAATATTCGTTCTATCAAAAGCAACAATCAGAACGCAGCTATCCGAGCACATGGTGGAAATGTTTTTGTTTTAAAATCATTAATTTTTAATTTTTTTGTAATCCCACGACCAAACACGAGCAAAGCGATTGGTTTGGGAGATTTATGATAAATGCACATGTGCACACAACTCCCGAAAAATTATTCGTTAACGCCAGTCACCAAACCCTTGTAACGAAATCCTATCAACAAATATAACTATTTTTCAGTAAAGTCGTTCAAGTATAATAAGGATACAAAACGCACATAAACCTATTTAAATATGTTACCAAGCCTTTGAAAGGTTACCGCAAATTCCTAAAACTAACCCATCTGATCGGATTATACATAAATAGACAGATTTATTTGGCCGAAAATCGTTATTATAACTTGCTAAGCCTCACTCTTATCAAAGTTAAGACCGCAAATTAAAACGCCGAGCGACAGAGAATAGAACGATTAAGTCGTGCGCATTTCACGAAAAAAATAACGTGCACGTTTCACCAGTCTATAGCATTGTCGAATTGCCGAAAGTTTCTGTAATTAAGTTAGGAGTACTGAAATCGTTTCATTTTTGCCGATTTAAAAGTAACTGATATTTTAGACAATTCGGAGTACTTTGGTATTCTAACTGATGTCCAACGCAGTGTAAGTAAAGGAAATGACGATGATATTTCTTCTAACGATTATTATGAGGTTATTACAATATTTAATTATAAGTTTGGATGATTACAGAACAATGACTACGTAGTACAGAATTTCTAAAATTCTATATAAATATCACAACTTTTTGATATTGTTAGCTATGACATTTTGAAATGTAAACAAAATTGTGCATTGGTTTTATATTATTACTATATTAATAATATTTGTTATTCTAATAATATCATTGCATTTTACTTCTTATATCGGCCAATATTGCATTTCTCCTATTGCAGGGGGAGAAATATAAACATATAATCTTTTTTTTTCATTATTGCTATTTGTTGTATATAATAACACGCACACCCAGTACATTACAGCTACCATTGCAGTTATCCTATTGCACAGCAGTGCCATTTGACTGCTAATATTGCATTTCTCAATCATCAGTACCCTTTCTTTTTTTCCAATATCACTTTGGTAGTGGGCTGTATGACAGTAGAATTTCTAGTTATTATATAACCTAATATATAAATATACAGATTTAAAGCATGTTATTTAATAGCATCCTTGCGGCTATTTTAACACAGCTTACAATGGATCGATGCTCCAAACGCTACTTATATCGCGCATAAAAAGCTAGTTTTGGCTGCAAACTGTAGCAAACATATAAATTATTACAATGAGCTTTAATTGAACATTGTTAAATATAAATATAAAATAAAAAATATGTCTTCAAATTTAGATTGACATAAAAATTGAAAATGCCAACAAATTGCAAAGAAGAACACAGGCTATAATATCATTGCAGGTCAATTGCAAGCAATAGAAATCAACTGGTAGAAATATTTATCGGTTTCTCAATGCTTATTCATTAAGAGATCTTTGACAAGTTGAAGGTAAGTTAGCAGATGTATTGCATCCAAGAGGTTTAATAATGCTCCACTAAAGAAGAGGACGAAATATAGGCGACATTCGCTTCACCGGTAATAAGGCTAAATTTATCTTTCGAAAATTCTGACCAACCATTTGAAAAAATAGACCACCATTCTCTATTTGAACATCACCACCAATTGATAGCCACTATAGACTTATAACCACAATTTCGCTTTCTGGTGAATTTGAACTCATGGAGATTGCATCCACAAGTTTTGCATCCATGCACTTTACCACTGAGCTATACAAAGCCATTTCATCAAAGATGTTATCATATAGCGTATGCTCACATTAAATGACGTATTATATTTGAAACTCAATGAATTCTATTAACTCTATGAAACATGATCCTTTTTCTTGTTTTTCTTGAACGTCTATTTTTGGTTTTGCGTAAGGTTCAATTGCTACATTATGGTCAAGGCCAATTCTTTACATGTGTACAATTGTCTTATCTCTGTAGGAATAGCTTCGACATTCTCTCTCCGTTCAGTCAGACAAAAACAGTACGATATCTCATTTTTACATTTGTACCAGTATCGAGAGGTACCAGTATTGTTATATTCAAAGTTTGATGGATAGTGTTTGGTGGAACAGTAATATTTTTACACACATGCAAGCACACACACTTTTATGCAAGAATTGTTATTATTAATTCAACATATTCAGGATTTTTATTTTGTTTTCTCAGTTCGTAGTAGTAGTATCATTACCGAAACATCTTTTATGTATTTGTATGACATAATTCCTCAAAAGTGTGAGCCAACTACTTTTCTATGTTCTATTTATGTTGTCTTTTAAGTGTTTGTAGAAAGTGAGGAACATCAATTGATCAATGCTCATCTTCAACTCTCAGAAAAAAAAGCTTTGAATTGTCGGCTTTGCATATTTATGCTTTTGGTAAACATTTGTTCATTTTGACAATTACACTCGCAATCTATCCAACTCTCAAATTGAAAGCTTTCAGTAGATACGCATTAGAACGACGTATATATGAATGACATTTGTTTTATTGTTACAGGATGTTTGTGTGATTCAGTAGGGGAGCAGTTGTGTCTGTCTGGAAACTGCCATAAATAGGAAAGAGAGATACAGATGTGTGCCGCACAAACCATAATACGTATCTACCTAGCCAGGGTCTGGCTCTTCGGGTGGGTGGGCTATTTGCCCCCCTCTCCTTTTCCTCTTCTCTCTTTCCCCCTTCTCCCTTCCCACTTTCTCTTGGGAGAAGAGGGAAGACAAAAAGAAAGAAGGGGGATAGGAGAGGGGGTGGCAAATAAAGCCCTGATGGCTCATGATTTGTGTGCAACATTTCATAACTTTTATAGTTTTAATCTTTGGTGATTATCAGATATTATTGCAGAGTTGCTTTGGCTTACTGGATTATGTATCCAAGAAGGTTTTTAGATGAAAATAAATGTGATTTTGTAACCTTCTCTTCATTAGCCCCATTGTAAACAACAGTGCAGCCAAGCATTAGGTACAATACAATGACGTAACGTCATGCTATTTTAGTCTGACAAGGCAACCAATGGGAGTAGCTATTATTGGCCAATCTAGGTTTATACATCTACTAGCTGCATTACCCTACAGGAACAGATTCACGTGCAGCATAAGGTTTATTGAGAGTTGTCTTTCATACTGTAAAACAACTCCAAATATGCAGTCTACTGAAATCGTCCTGATCAGAGTATGCATGCACATATACATGTCAATGTTGGGGGGAACAATGGAAATCTGCAATGTGTCTTACAGCTAGATGTGTGTAACATCTAGTAAATATTCTAGATTCGTGCATCCGTTCGTACCCGTCTATATTTGCAGTTGACAATCGCGCAATTCTGCCGCTGAGCCCCCGCCTCGGCTGACCAGTCTTTACCCGCCTCGCAGTTGACAATCGCGCTCTTGCACTCGCCTCGCAATCAATCACTTCGCACTCGCAATCAATCGCTTCGCAATCAATCGCCTTGCAATCAATCGGCCCGCACCCGCCTCGCAATCAATCGCCTCGCACTCTCCTCGCAATCAATCGCCTTGCACTCTCCTCGCAATAAATCGCCTTGCAATCGATTGCCTTGCACTCACCTTGCAATCACCTCCCACTTGCCTCGCAATTAATTGCCTCGCACTCAATCACCTCGCACTCGTCTTGCAATCAATAACCTTACACTCGCAACCAATCGTCTCGCAACCAATCGTCTCGCAACCAATCGCCTCGAACTCGCAATCAATCGCCTCGCACTCGCCAACTCATTCATCCGGAACGCCGTGCCTGGAGACTCTCGCTGTACACGGGGCGAAAAAAGTCTCCTGCGCATCCCCGAGTGACGCCATGTCCTCAAGCCTAGCTGTGCTACCCGGCGTTGCCCGAGTAGTAAAAAAAGTCTTTGCACAGAAAATCTATTTGTATTTAACATATATAACAACATTTGCCATTCTAACATTCAAACTACATAGGTAACATGAGAAAACATGATAGGTAATCTATCATGAGAAAAGTGTTTTGAGATAAATAATAATTGAATAAATAAATAATTTGAGAGAAAATAAAAACAACTGTAAAGTTTATTAAACTTTGTCAAACAACTGTAACTTTCAAACTTCATATCATGAGGATAAGGTTTACTGCCAGTCTAATAAATTAAAAAAAATAAAACAATTGTAAAAGGGATTAGATGTAAATTTAAAATAATTAGCAAGTAATAGCTAAACTAAGTCGGTTTTGCAACAATTACAATAAAAGATGATATGGTAATGATACAATTAATACAAAATGAGAAACCAAAATAAAATTCATGAATATGTTGAATTAATAGTAGCAATTCTTGCATAAAAATGTGTGGGTATAAAAAGGTTACTGTCCCACCAGAAACTATCCATCAATTCTTTGAATACGACGATACTAAAAAATATGACAGAATATCATAGTATTTTGTAGTTGAAATTTTATTAGATCAATATCTGCCAAAAATGGTTGAATAAAAGAATAATATTAATAATAAAGATTGGAAACTAATCAAGTAATAATAACAGTGATAGGAAAATGAATAATGTTTAAACTTCAAACACGATACTCAATTTATGTTTAAAAGAATGCAAGTTGAAATAATAACAACGATGAAACAAAGTTTAAAAAACTTATATTATCAACTTCAAAAGTCATAAGAAGTTTATAAATGTAATGAGATAATTTAAATTTATATATTTATATATATATATTTCTCAAAGTATGTAAATGTATGTAAATATAAGAAAGTGGCGAATAACTGATACTTGCAATCTTACACAATAAATCTTACAGTAATCTTACAAATGTTTGTTGTAAAATGTGAAATTAATTACGAAAAACTAACTGGATAGGTTTAACAGGAAAGATTTGTAAGCCAATACATCTAGTTGCACAACCCAGCGTTTCCGGGTAATTAAAAGAAACTGAACAGAAAATTGATTTGTATTTAACATATAACAACATTTGCCATTCTACATAAAACAACTCGAAAGGTTTTCAAACTTACTTTGTCAAACAACTTTTAAACTTCATATCATGAGAAAAATGTTTCGTGCAGGTCAAATAAATTTTAAAAATAAAACGATTATAAAGGGTTTAGATGTAACAGTGAAATAATTAGCAAGTAATAGCTAAATTGAGTCTGTTTTGCTACGATTACAATATGAGATGATTCGGCAATGATACAATTAATACGAACTGAGAAAACAAAATACAATTCGTGAATATGTTGAATTAATAATATAAATTCTTGCATAGAAGTGTGTGTATAAAAAAAGTTACTGTTCTACCCACAGCTATCTATCAAAACTCTGAATACGACGATACTGGCACGGCGATATGTTATGTAAAAATAAAATATTGTAGTGTCTTTGTCTTATCGAAAGTGAGAGAATCTAGATGCTACTCCTACTCGTGATAACACAATCGTCCGAGTGAAAAGTAGTGACCTTAACAGCGATTTAGCAATTGAACCTTAAGAAAAGCCAGAAATAGAGGTTCACAAAAACGGTATCGTGTTTCATAGAGTGAATAAAATTTAATCGCTTAATTCTAATATCGAGAGAGTATATTGTTGATATCGTTTTGCCGAAAACGAATCAGCCCTAATACGTCGAGGACAAAAAAGCATCGCGTGTCATGAAGCTAAAAGAAAGTACATGAGTTGTAATTATTACGTCATTTTTGTGTAAAAACGGCAAGCGATGAATAGGTTATGTATAGAGGCGCACTAACCGGAGATTCTCGTTAATTCGCCCTAGATATCTAGTAGTGGCTAATAGTCTGAAAAGTACGGTACTCTATAAAGCGGACAGACAGATAGACAGATAGATAGACAGACAACGATTGTCGTTTATATAGTAGATGGTAGTAACTGAAAAATTAGCTGATATAAAGGCCTCAATGAAATAAGTTAACTTGACGACCTAATTACTGTAGACCTGCAGAATCATAGTCGGTACTCAGATGTTTACACAGCATTTAAAAGAAGCTAATATGACAAGTTTTTAATTTTCCTTATTTGAGGCGTTTGAGACATTGATAATAATGTATCTGTAGCTGGATTTAAAATTTTATTCTAGCCAACACAAGTAAATACAAGATAAAATATATGCCAATAGAGCCACGTAGTACTAGACTTTTATTGCAATAGCGGATGTGAATACAAGAGATAGAGACAGGTTGTAGTATCACTCGTTACATCATTTTAGGCAAGCTTGGGCATTTTTTTTGGCCTGAGCATTTTTACCGTGATCAATTTTTTTCGATTTTAATCTTCAAATATCTTGACAATGCGATCGCCTAACACAACAAACAACACATCAACTGATAGACAAAAAAATACTTTCTTTTAAAATCAACTCGAATTCGACGCAACCACATCTTTAAGTGATAAGAGCACATGAATGTATGATATGTATAATACAGTATCTGTAAAAGATGGAACAAACTACTGCAACAACTAAATAGAAATTAAAAACAGTTGTAATAGAGGACAATCAAAATAATACAAACAAGGAAATGCAGGAATTAGTGTAATCAGATGATTAAACCTATAGGCCTACACGCGCACGTTACATAAACTGTGTAAAAGGAGATTTGTATATCACTGGATACTGAGCTAAGGTGCATCAGAGTTTCTTAGAACTAAATCAGATTGGAAATAGCAGTACAACAGCTACAGATGAATATTACAGTGATTACATTGTCACTGGTCTTTAAAAAAGTACTGCTCTAGTAGTCTTATGCTGCAAAGATACACCTTGCAGTTTGAATGTACGATTTAGCATAATGATGCTGTCGTAGATCATAAAACGACTGAATGAGATTTTTCATCAATGAAACACAGTGGTTGGATATGCCATCTGCTGTGTCTGTAGGGTGTTTCCCAAGGTATAGCCCATCACTAGATGGGCTAGATAACTACTAATAACATACACCACACAATGGAGTGGATCTGGCTTTGCATTAATACAAAAGTATCGATCTTCACCTAGCAGGATCCTGATGACACCGTCTGATGGACGCACCAATCCTCCATTGTTTTGTAGCTCGAGTAAAGTATAGAGATGTCGGTAGTTAGTTAACTTTAGTTAATTTTCGCAAATTTAACCAACTATATAGACTATACTATTACCTATAACAAAAATTTTGACATCTGAAATCATTGTGGGCTCCACAAACTGATCAACTTTTTGAGTAGCCTGTATGATGAGAATCTCGTTTTGAGCAGTAACATTACCTGTCTTACCAGCATAGCATACCAGGTAGCCTTAAAGGTTGGCTTGCAACAAAATTCACATTACAGTTATTTGGTATCAAAAGATTCACCATGTCTTACTCTGCTGTGTTGTAGGTGCAAAATATGTGGAAATGTGATTACAAACTCCTAAAAGCTCAAAAACTAACAGTTAATCGCCGCCATCACAAAACAGCCGTAGATTAGAATCTCTTTCCAAAACGGCTCAAATGGGACGTAGATGAACAAGATGGCTTCTGTTTACACTTTCATGCAACCTCATTCGTCGAAATATTTTCACAAATATACTTCACGCTTTCAGTAAAACCATGTACCGTACAGGATGAATTTATTCGCGGAGTTATATTTCGCGAAAATTGTCTTTTCATGCATATTCGCGGATGAATTTATTCGCGGCTGAAAACTGCCACTCTCTAGGAAAAGTTAACTCTATTACGTCTAGCCATAGAGTTAACACTACGCATGCGCGGCTGCGCGCATTGCGCGTTCCATTTTCTATTTAGCTTACAACTACGGGTGGATCGTACTAAGCTATAAATTCATTGTTGCGTTCAGAAGTTTTCACGAATATTCACAGATTTGGAGGCCTTTGATGAACCAACAATTTGTGGTAAGTAATGAGTTTTTCACATTTACTAAATTAGTTGAATCTTACTTTGGTTCTTCGGTAAAACGCAATATTCATGTTTTCCATCCCTACCAATTCATTATTTGTTTTAGTGTGAGAGAGAGATTTTTCATCATACACGGAAGAACAAAGATTGCAAGGGTGGTGTATGTCATTTTTAGAAGATCACGAATCATTCAGGGAAGTCTGGAAATTCAGATAGAAGTGACCGCAGCTACTTACGAGGAGAATATATCTGATTTAAAAAAAAGAGCAAAAACGCCTTTACGAGCACAAATCTTTGGCCAGCCGGCAGAACTTTGCAATAGTAAGCTACGAGGAGAGTTCTGATGATAACTTCCTTACCAGCCATGTAGTAGCAAGAGAATCGTCTTTAACATCTACCCAAGACAGTAACAGCGATGTAGAGCTGCTATTACCAAAATAACTAGTCAGAGAGCGCCATTACACGCTAGTATTCACTTATCAAGAGTATCAGTTTAATTTTTTTGCTCTAGACAACTGCAATATAGACTAAACTGTTTATATTTACTCCATTCATCGTTTGTAAAATTTTATTTGTACACTCAAGTTTGTAATAAATTATAATATATCTATACATGAAATAAAATATATAATTTAATCATGTTTGCTGCAGCGATATCAAGGAGTTGTTGTCAATGAAGGGGTCTAGGTTGACTGGTTGCTTCTCTGCCAATATTCCTGCCTTGATGAATATTACTACTCGTCTCTAGTTTTCGTAATCGGAGTAGGTTGTTTTATTCTCAATCTGCAGTAAACACAAAAAAGAAAAAAATCTTAAGAAGTGTCAAGGAAGTACAAAAACAATAGGTGAAGTATTTAATGAAAGCGATCAGTTTTTAAACAAAATAATTAACTAATGCAGTTAATAATGGAAAAACGTATCTGCACAGCACATCAAATACATACCATAATGTCCAGATCAGAATCATGATCGTCCTCAACTTCGGTATTCGAGATTGATGGAGTTGATTTCAATGTATAAAGACTAGGAGAGCTGTTTTGCGATGATGAAGCCATGCCGAACTATTTGTAAAAACCTTGAATAATTTTGTAAAGTTTGCTGCAATGGCAATAAAACTCGGAACCCCGGCAATGATTTTAAAGAAGTTTTGGAACTCGGCTACGTTTAGTACTGCCTAGTGGCTATTTTCGCTATGACGCCATTCTGCCTATCTTGTGACAACCTTGAATAATTTTGTAAATAAATGTGATGCATTGGCAATGGTGTTAGCGCAAAGCCTAGGCAATGATTTTAAAAATGTTTTGGAACTCACCTACGTTTAGTAGTTATATTAAAAACTAGCCTAGCGACTAGTTTTCAATTTGATGCAGTAGTTATTCTCCCTTGTGATAAAAAATAGAACTAATTATTCACGGAATTTAATAATTCGCGGAGTTGACTGCTCGCGAAATCGCGAATTTTTATATCCATCGGATATTTTCATCCTGTACGGTATATTGTCTTTACGTGTCTATTTCATCATGATTGTAATGCTGTCATTTTCTGCACTGATATCTCAAAGCCTACCGTAAAAATTCGTTTAGCTTTTTAACTTTAGCTCAAAGGAGTGCATATCATTCTCTGATAAACATGACAAACCTGTTGGTCACCTGTGATAGTCAAAAAATGCTGCAGAAATTATTCGCGCTGTTTGGCCGGAAGTATGGGTCGCATAATCAGATTATGACTAGACGATTAGACCAAGCCGAAACAAAACTGTAAACTAGTGCTACGAGAAGTTTTATATCGAGCCTTTTATTGGCCTTTCAATTCACGTAAGAACATCACGTGTCAAAACAATCACCAAATGGATTTACTACGTCAGAGAAATAAACTAATTCTGATCTACGGCGGTTTCGTGCTGGCGGCGGTGAACTGTTCGTTTTTTAGCTTTTAAGAGCTTGTAATCACATTTCCACATATTTGGCACCTAAAGCACAGCAGAGTAAGACATGGTGAATCTTTTGATACCAAATAACTGTAATGTGAATTTTGTTGCAAGTCAACCTTTAAACTCAGTATTAATAGGATTATTATTACAGCCACCTAAACAAAAGCAACAATAATAACAATTACATAAAATCAACAAAAATGAATGTCTTATTCACATAAACATAGTACTTTAAAGATACAACAATACAGCTGTGAACTTTTGAACTTACAAACTTTTTCCCATATTAATTAATGTATTACAAAAATGTAGCAACATTTTTATATTATGTATTTACTTAAATCTATCTTGAATAGATTGTTTTGCAACAAAATTCACATTACAGTTATTCGGTATCAAAAGATTCACCATGTCTTACTCTCTTGTGTTTGTAGGTGCCAAATATGTGGAAATGTGATGACAAGCTTTTAAAAGCTCAAAAACGAAAACCCGCTGTAGATTGGAATCTGTTTATTTCTCTGACGTAGTCATTACAGTTTGGTTATTGTCTTATCACGTGATGTTTTCACGTGAATTGAAAGGCTAATAAAAAGCTCAATCCAAAACTTATTGTAGCACTAGTTTATAACAAACACTTCGGGTTTTACCGAAGACTTCGTATCAAATATAGATGCTCGCTACTTTACAGTTTCGTTTCGGCTTGGTCTAATCGTCAAGTCGTAATCTGACCATGTGACCCAATACTTCGCAATTAATTTCTGCAGCACTTTTCGATTATCACAGGTGACCAGCAAGCTCATCATGATTATCAGACAATGATACGTACTCCTTCGAGCTAAGGTTGAAAAATTAAACGAGTTTTTACGGTAAGTTATAAGATATCACTGCTAAAAGTGACAGTATTACAATGACGATAAAATAGACGCGTAAGAACAATAGAAATGGTTTTATTGAATGCGTTAAGTATATTTGTGAAAATATTTCGACGAATAAGGTTGCATGAAAGTGTAAACAGAAAGCATCTACCACAACTACGTCACATTTGAGCCGTTTTGGAAAGAGAATCCAAACTACGGCGGTCTCGTGTGGCTGCGATTAACTGTTCGTTTTTGAGCTTTTAAGAGCTTGTAATCACATTTCCACATATTTTGCACCTACAACACAACAGAGTAAGCCATGGTGAATCTTTTGATATCAAATAACTGTAATGTGAATTTTGTTGCAAGTCAACCTTTAAGTTGAACAACCTAGCAGCACTGTGCCTGACAAATTGTTTTGAATTTAATCACTGAAAAGCACCATTCAACAGTAAAAAAATAAACCTTTAAATGACTTGGCAGTGTAAACAGTGTGGGCACAACATCTGGTTTTAGTTGCACATTTTGGCCTGTTCTGTCAAAACATGAATAATTGAAATGTTCGTTGTAGACAAGTGCCCAAGGACCAGGCTTATTCACTCTTCTGCAGTTGCGATAACATTGTAAATAATGAGAGTTCTCAGTTACTTTGTTTGGAAATCTAAAAATTAAAATCAAACTGTAGTAATTAATTAGCAACAGTAGTAATAACAATAGTGTTATTGCTCTTACCTCCTTACTGCTAGCTAGCTATATCCAGGTACAACAATAAATAATATTACAGGCGCTACAAACATTTTTTTCAAATATTTATTTAGAAATAACGCGACGGTTTGTAGTTCCTAAATCTTAATATAATAAAAATTTCAAATTTAAATAATAAAAAACCTTTTTTCTGAAGGAGGAAAAAGTTCACTCACTAGCTGATAAATTCATCTAATCACCCACAACCAGACCTGCCAATCCTGGAGTGGAGAAAGGAGTGATAGTCTATTTTGGGGGCAATGAAAACGCAAGGATTTGTTAAGTGGGGTAAATTTTCATAGCGTCTAAAAACACCACAGCGAAAGATAATACCTATAACTCCTTATGGAAACTACATGTTGTGGAGGTTATTGATAGATGAGATTACCACAAATAGGTTTATATAGTAGTATAAAGTAGTAGTATATGTAGTATTATATAATAGGTGTTTATTAGTAGTAAGTATATGGTTACTAGTTGAAGATTGGGGCAAAAAGACAGGTTTGCTGGGTAAAAGGGGCAATTGCATGACACGGGCGTGAGGTGCGTGAGGCATGGGGCAATTGCGTGAGTCTTACGCCCAATGCGTGTGAGTAGGGAGGTATGCCCACAACAAACAGTCACGCTGGTACCATCAGTAGTGACACTGATCGACTCTCACTCACCCAGTGACTAGTGTAGTAGAACTAACCAGTGGCAGTACTAACTTGTAGTAGCACAACTATTAGTTGTTGACTTTAGAAATACAACTAGTAGTAGAAGTGACTCACATGTGAAATGTTATGCCCTTTCCTTTGAAAGTCCATCCCTGCAATGATATACAGCCCCCATGGGGGAGTGTATATCATTGATCCCTGAGGTTTTTGCAGTTGATGGAATAGCACTGTGCATCTACATCCATCTATCTCTTATATAAGTTATTAATAGTAATCTCAGTAGTCTGTCTCTTTGATTTAGCGGTGTATTTGTGATCTTCCATTGCTGTTAAATCTGAAAATATATTTCTTTCTCAAATTGAACACAATGAAATTTACTCTCACGCGTAACCCAACATGGTGCGGGGCGGAATGTCGTACTCGTGGATGACCTTGGCCATTCTAGGGGTTTAAGTTCGATGACAATTAGTACGCGCCTGTTGCATAAATTTATCGCGATCACAATTAAATCCGCTTGGAAAAGGCAATGGTAAAAATAGACGTAGCAAAAATTTGTAGCTGTCTATTATTCGGGGACAGCCCTATGTTCCGCAGGCCCTATGTTCCGCAAGGCCCTATGTTCCGCAAATCGCTACGGCTCAATCAGTAAATTTATTGCTGTCTAGACGTTGCGGACGTAAAAGTGACTGATGATTCGTCTCAGCACATTAGCTCTGCCGATGTTTCTCACGCAAGAATACAATAAACAAGTTTATGTAGGAATGCGTACTGTATAAGTTGTCCAAGCGATTGTATTATAATTAAATTAAAAAAAACTAAAGCCTGTTTTCTGATTATTTGATTTTGTAAATATAATCAAAAAACGTATATTACTCGTTGATTGTTAATGAAATCATCAAAGCATATCTTCCTCACTGAATAATAACATATATAAAATCATGGAGGCCTATGCTCCTCATTCAATATTGCGCAGTATACTCGCAAGGGCTGATGTTCATCACATAATATTTTGCAATGCACTCAGTAAGGTATATGTTTCTCACTCAAAAATATTATAAATATAATTATATATTTGTAATTATTTTATTTAAGATAATGTGATTAAATTTATAATTACAATATATTCTGTATTGTCTTGTATATAAACACTGCATATAAGTCTTGCCGTGAATCAATTTCTGTTTGCTGCCAGTATGATTTTATTTTGCTACTTGTAATTACCCTCTCTACATAACCGTTTCGTTATTTACATCTGACAATCTCACCTACAGATGGGGAGTTTCCTTCTCATGAAATATAATTGAAGATATTTATTTTTGCCTGCAAATAGAAGCGCAAATAATATTATATTTGATATCAATATTATTTCAATGAAGATTAACTAACTACAAATATAATCATGAGGACCTATATTTCTCACTCGATAATAATATAAATATAATGATTGAAGCCTAAGTTTCTCACACAGTAATAGTATAAAAATCATCATGAGGACCATGTTTCTCACTCAATTATTTTATAAAAATAACCATGACGGCCTATATTTTCATTTCATATTGCGCAATATAGTCAAAGGGCCTCACTCGATATTGTACAATACACTCGCTTCGGCCTATGTTCCTCGCTTCGTATTGCGCAATATAATCAAGGGGCCTATGTTCCTCACATCATAATGAGCATATTTTACTTGTTTGGGTCTATGTTCCTCACTCGAGATTGCGCAATATGCACAAAGGGCCTATATTCCTCACATCATAACGAGCATATTTTACTTGCTTGGGTCTATGTTCCTCACTCGAGATTGCGCAATATATTCAAAGGGCCTATATTCCTCACATCATAACGAGCATATTTCACTTGCTTGGGCCTATGTTCCTCACTTGAAATTGCGCAATATACACAAAGGGCCTATATTCCTCACATCATAACGAGCATATTTTACTTGCTTGGGCCTATGTTCCTCACTTGAGATTGCGCAATATACACAAAGGGCCTATATTCCTCACATCATAATGAGCATATTTTACTTGCTTGGGTCTATGTTCCTCACTTGAGATTGCACAATATACACAAAGGGCCTATATTCCTCACATCATAACGAGCATATTTCACTTGCTTGGGCCTATGTTCCTCACTTGAAATTGCGCAATATACACAAAGGGCCTATATTCCTCACATCATAACGAGCATATTTTACTTGCTTGGGCCTATGTTCCTCACTTGAGATTGCGCAATATACACAAAGGGCCTATATTCCTCACATCATAATGAGCATATTTTACTTGCTTGGGTCTATGTTCCTCACTTGAGATTGCACAATATACACAAAGGGCCTATATTCCTCACATCATAACGAGCATATTTTACTTGCTTGGGTCTATGTTCCTCACTTGAGATTGCGCAATATATTCAAAGGGCCTATATTCCTCACATCAGAACGAGCATATTTTACTTGCTTGGGCCTATGTTCCTCACTTGAGATTGAGCAATATATTCAAAGGGCCTATATTCCTCACATCATAACGAGCATATTTTACTTGCTTGGGTCTATGTTCCTCACTTGAGATTGCGCAATATATTCAAAGGGCCTATGTTCCTCACATCATAACGAGCATATTTTACTTGCTTGGGTCTATGTTCCTCACTCAATATTGCGCAATATATTCAAAGGGCCTATGTTCCTCACATCATAATGAGCATATTTTACTTGCTTGGGTCTATGTTCCTCACTCAATATTGCGCAATATACACAAAGGGCCTATATTCCTCACATCATAACGAGCATATTTTACTTGCTTGGGCCTATGTTCCACACTTGAGATTGCGCAATATATTCAAAGGGCCTATGTTCCTCACATCATAATGAGCATATTTTACTTGCTTGGGTCTATGTTCCTCACTCGAGATTGCGCAATATGCACAAAGGGCCTATATTCCTCACATCATAACGAGCATATTTTACTTGCTTGGGCCTATGTTCCACACTTGAGATTGCGCAATATATTCAAAGGGCCTATGTTCCTCACATCATAATGAGCATATTTTACTTGCTTGGGTCTATGTTCCTCACTCAATATTGCGCAATATACACAAAGGGCCTATATTCCTCACCTCATAACGAGCATATTTTACTTGCTTGGGCCTATGTTCCACACTTGAGATTGCGCAATATATTCAAAGGGCCTATGTTCCTCACATCATAATGAGCATATTTTACTTGCTTGGGCCTATGTTCCACACTTGAGATTGCGCAATATATTCAAAGGGCCTATGTTCCTCACATCATAATGAGCATATTTTACTTGCTTGGGTCTATGTTCCTCACTCGAGATTGCGCAATATGCACAAAGGGCCTATATTCCTCACATCATAACGAGCATATTTTACTTGCTTGGGCCTATGTTCCACACTTGAGATTGCGCAATATATTCAAAGGGCCTATGTTCCTCACATCATAATGAGCATATTTTACTTGCTTGGGTCTATGTTCCTCACTCAATATTGCGCAATATACACAAAGGGCCTATATTCCTCACCTCATAACGAGCATATTTTACTTGCTTGGGCCTATGTTCCACACTTGAGATTGCGCAATATATTCAAAGGGCCTATGTTCCTCACATCATAATGAGCATATTTTACTTGCTTGGGCCTATGTTCCACACTTGAGATTGTGCAATATACACAAAGGGCCTATATTCCTCACATCATAACGAGCATATTTTACTTGCTTGGGCCTATGTTCCTCACTTGAGATTGCGCAATATACACAAAGGGCCTATATTCCTCACATCATAACGAGCATATTTTACTTGCTTGGGTCTATGTTCCTCACTCAATATTGTGCAATATACACAAAGGGCCTATATTCCTCACATCATAATGAGCATATTTTACTTGCTTGGGTCTATGTTCCTCACTCGAGATTGCACAATATACTCAAAGGGCCTATGTTCTGTACTAGGAGTAGGGCAATTCTACTTCATTGTATTCTATACAAAGGACAATGTTTTAATTGCTGATTAGTGTTTCAACATTTATGCGTTTAAATGATACCCTTAGTAGTTGAATATATTGGTGAAACACGAGTTTTATTCAAACCGCAATTTCGTGCTACTTTTTCATATTAAAAATTTTTTTTAACAACAATAGCATCAGAAGATGCAAAAATTTTTCTCAGTTTTGCAAAAATTTATGTGTTCTATATGAAAATTTGAGTGCTTTTATGGTTAAAATGAGATTTCATGGATCCATGTCCTAATCTGTAGATCATCTTGATTTAATTGTACCTGAACGCAAAATTGGACTATGTAGTTGTACATGGTAGCTAGCCTTACAACTTGGCCTTATGAACGACCCTATCCTTCATTTTTTTGTGACGTCATTCTATCGTTGTCGGCCATCCTTATAGACAACTTTTATCGTTAAAAACACCAAGCTTCTGCAATGGATTTTTGAAAACGGTTATTTTGTTTGCAATTTTTTATTATAGTGTGAAAACAACACAAAAAATACTATTAAATAAGAGAATGACAATCGTTTTCTACAAATATGGCGGCGTTTTCGTGAACAAGCGCGTGTGCAAACAGGGTGATGACGTCAAAACAACGATGGATAGCATAGGCTCTACCATGAGTGTTTTAAAACAATCTTCATATATGTGAAATTGTTAAAATAAACTGGATATTCGCGTGTTAAGAAGACTACCACATTAACCAAATTATTTGCAACAGAAAGATAAACGCCAGATGCATATAAACATGCAAAAAATGCGTAATGATCTGCAGGGCAGAGTTTGTATTTCTCAAAATGTAATTAGGAGCCAATTTATAACACTTCACTCTCATTTGTTTCTCAAGGCTATCAACTTTAGCCCTAGAACTCAATTAATTGTATACATAAATTAATTGGTAAATGTTTCTACATCTAATAGGCATTGTGACTCACAACATGTCATTGGTTGCGTCATTAAAGTTGATTTGGTTGGACAAGCCACACATAATTGCTTATGCTGTTAGTCTTTTAAATACTCTAGCCGAATGAATTGTTTGCAGGTTGGCAGAGTGTGACGTGATGCTGATTGATGAAATCAGCATCACGTCGGTCCAGACTTTATTGACATTATCTGCCATAATGCCAGATATTAAAATAAATTCCTTGCCTCTAGGAGGTGTGCAGAGAATATTTGTTGGTGACCTCTTTCCTCTGGCTCCAATTGCCAATCTGATCAATGGAGACATTGGCGAGCCTATATATAAGCATGTAAACATTTCTGCTTATATTCCTCAGAAAGCGAATTTAGTTGAGGTAGCATACAACTACTGACCACATCATAATATAACCCAGTATTCTGCACTAAACTTCAATACAGTCAAACCTCAGCACTTACAGTAAATTCTTTCCAATATTCAGCTTTTTTCAAAATTCTTGTTGAAGCAAATGTTCTTACGAGAAGACATTGTTATTTGATCAATTATTTTTTGAGCAAAAACCTCATGTAATTGGAATGCTGTTGCAAATAGTAAGAACAAGGGATATGATGTTAGCCAATGCTGTTAGAGAGACAAGTGATGGTTCAGTTTCGGCAGAAACCATGGAATTCTTGAAGTCCAAATGCAGACCTCTTCCATGTTCCGATCGAGACAAGACCGTTTTGTATGCGCGTAATTTTGATGCATGGGCTCATAATATTGCTTGTGTGAACCGATGGTCTGGGAAAATTTCAAAATATCTGGCTAAAGACTCAGGCTCTAAGGAAATACTACGCAGAAGCCCTGCTCATGAGGTGTGGCTACCGTATTTGAATACCACAAAGTTAATAGTTGGTCTGCAGCTTTTAGCAGCGAAATTTTTGATTGTTTTATTCTAAGCAGCATTTTATTATTCAGTATTGCTTACATAATATGTTACGTAATATACTACATAATATTACTTATGTAATATACTTACATAATATTACTTACGTAATATATTTCTCTGTTTAATTGTTGTTCTGCTGCATTGCTTGAAGTGAGTTATCTTGCTTGTTGCTCAAAGTTTTTTGTTTACAATAGAAATATTTAGCTCAAATACATAAAAACTACCAATGAAACAGTGTCCTGTCTCCATGCGTATGGACAAAACAAAACAATGTAAAACAACCTCCGAACCAAACCTATGCTGGTTCGGCCATCGTGTGCCCACGACTTTATGGTACCCCGTGACTCAGTTGTTTAGCTTTTTTAGTTTATAATCACATTGTTTTGTTCGTAGTTTCAACCCCTCACGTCACATGACTAGCGGCTGCAGGTCACAGTTGCCTCTGTCATTAGCGTTTGCACTGACAGTCCACAAAGCCCAAGGAATTACGCTTGATATTATTGAAGTATGCTGCAACAATATGTTCAAGCCTGGACAATTGGCCGTAGCTCTAGAACTGCAAACGGGCTATGCATCCGGAACTTCCATCCTGAGCACATTGTACAATCCTCTGCAGAAAATTTGAGCCAGCTATCTAGGATGAGCTCTAAAAGCATAGTGGATGACTGTAAATGCTGCAACATGGTCATCTCTTCTTCTGCTTCATTGATCACTTATGACTCTGACAGTTTGCTATCAAACTGCTCGAATGAGGAAATGGATGCAGTATAAAGTAAATGGGGGTAATTTTAAAATATTCAATTCACAGCATATTTTATTGCCCGCCAGTAGCTATTTATTGTTCGTTTTCCCTGCTCCAGCTGTCTCTTGAGCTTTTGAATCTGTTCCTCTAACTTCTGTTATTTTTTCCGCCTGCGAACTATCAGTTTCCCTGAAATGAAAGTTATTGCATATAAATAAAAATGCATTTAAAAAGCATTTTGGGGTTTGTTATCAGTTCCACTATTCATATATATGAATAGTGGAATATATGAACACCTTTGTAAATTTGCCTAATTAAATGAGATTATCCCCCCTTATCAAGCTTTAACTTGGCTGATTATTATCCTATTGAATTCAAACTCGCTGTGTGCTTGTGGTTTGTGATAGTAATGAGTTTTAAAATATTTTCTTAACTTACATTCCTCAATGTTATCCATTGTTGTAGCTTGGTAAATTCTATGCCTATAAGAAATTCTATTTGACGCATACATACATATATACATGTATATATATACATGTATATATATATACATGTATATATATATATATATATATATATATATATATATATATATATATATATATATATATATATATATATATATATATATATATATATATATATATATATATATATATATATATATATATATATATATATACATGTATGCATCAAATAGAATTTTTTATAGGCATAGAATTTACCAAGCTACAACAATGGATAACATTGAGAAATGTAAGTTAAGAAAATATTTTAAAACTCATTACTATCACAAACCACAAGCACACAGCGAGTTTGAATTCAATAGGATAATAATCAGCCAAGTTAAAGCTTGATAAGGGGGGATAATCTCATTTAATTGAGGCGATTTACAAAGGTGTCTGGAGGGCATTGAATTTGGAACTCAATTTTAAGCATTTTACAATCTGAAACACAAACTTTTGATGGTTTTAATAAAATTTGCATATGTTAATTGATATGAAACATGAGAAGAATGTGTGACTTTGTTGAAACCACAGGTTGACCTTGACTTCTACTTTTGCAGTATTTCTACAAAGAGCTTAATCTTGTATGGCTTCTAGATGCTGACTCGATGAATCGACAGAGAAGATGAGACTTGTTTTGGATAGCTGAGGCCTGGAGAATTTCAGAAATATTAACAGAAACAATGGCAAATTATATGTTAATAGTGATAATTGTTTTTGAATAGTGGCTAAAATAGCATTTTCGGTCATTCTTGTTCGGAGTTATCTCCCACATTATTCATCCGAAAAATTTCAAACCTATTTTTTTGTGTAAATATTGAAATTGTGTGTAGACAAATAAAAATCTAGACCTCTAACTTGTATATTCTTGAATTTATATGAGTCTAAAGTAAGCTAGATGTGACTTGCCCTCAAACTCAGGCGACAAATAGTCAAAGTTCAAATCCTCATAGCACCTGAACCGATGACCCTAGAAGATAAAAATTTGGGATTTGAGCGTTTTTCAATATAGGCAACAACATATTAAAAAATCATCAAAATCTGAGACTATGAGGTTTTTTTCAGTTACACTTGGTAAATTCTATGCCTATAAGCAATTAAGTATTAAGCATAAATTGTGTCATAGAGCAATTATTGCTCTATGACACAATTTATACTCACTCAGCAATACAAATTAATCATTATGTCACACAAAGTCTGCCAAAGAAAGTAGATTACAATGATAGTTCCCATATTCAGCAGCTGCTGCGGCTTGTTGTTTATACAATACTTCTTTGTCCTCTAAACACGAAATGAGAAGCTATATCGAAGGGTGCTTTTTCCAACCATGCATTAAAATGACTGTTCCAGGCTAGGCATTGAGGAAAAACACTTTGCTGAATAAGCTTATAATATGATTAAGCTATACGAATAATCTTTTTCAACCCAAAATTTTGGATGAAAATCGCATACAGTTTTTATTTTAACCTTGTGGAAGCTTGTTTCTGATTTACAGCAGATTGCTGTTAGCTCACTAGCCTTTTAGGATCTTAGCCTAAATACTGACGACTGCGCATTCGCACTGTTGTCTACATAAAATTTTATATGCACATATGCAGTAAAATACTTAAAAAAAATTTTTTTTCAAATATGAAAATCAATTCTTATCCATATAGCTCGTGTTCATACTATGCATAGTTACTAATTAACAAAATCTTGATGGCACGAGCATTGTGGATAAATAAAAAACAATTGTTCATGGTTGTTGAAGACGAAAGGCTTTCCAGCAAAAGCCGTTATTATTGAAACCCTTTCATAAATAGCAAATAGCAAATAAGCCAAATAGCAAATTTAATGGCGACGAAGTATGCATTTGTCTACGGATTCACAAACACTCATATTAATGATAGCTCAGCATATAAATGTTAAAGTTATTTCACAGAAGTACCAGTATCAAATATCAGCGAAGATACCATATATATTTCTACTGAACATGCTTAGTACATCACTTTCAATCATAATATGGCAGGCGCTAATGTTATGCTGAACTACTACCGATCGGTTTTAAGTTTAACAAGTAATATATTCGGAAAACATTAGGCAAAATATTCCAACTGTAAATTCTAAATAGACTATAGATATGCACTGTTTGTTTTTTTACTACCTCCTGAGCAGCCCACACCCAATTGAGAACAGGCAATGCTTAACTTTTGTTTTAGCATGTGATCCATTCACAAACAATATCATAAGTGAGTCAACCAAAACCTCGTTTAAAACATGCCGATGAACTCTATTTATCATATCGAATAAAAAACTTTTGAAAGCTATATTTTTTTCGGATAGCAACAATCGATACAGTTATAGTGCTTCTAAAATATTCTGGAATAGCGGGGTGATCTTATACATGAGTAATACTTATAATAATACAATTTTTGCCTTAAAAATGCCTATCCACTTGTAAAGAATTGCCATTTATACTAATGTAAGCGTTCATTTCATATATTTTTGTAAGATTCTATTAACCAAATACTCTATGTAGAGCTAATCTTCCAGGCATAGAACTGCATTGATTACTATAGCATTAAACAACTTCTACTGTAGTTTGCTTTTTAATCAGTAAAATACTTTCCACTCTTGATTTGATCGTTAGTCCTATCACCACCATTTTTCGATAACCAGGTGTATTAACTTTTAAATAACTTTTTAATGCGCACAATTGCTGATCAGCTTTTGTTCAAATGTTTATCATGTCAAATAATATTCAAATGAAATTAATAAAATTGTATAACAACAAAAATCTACCTTACAATAATCATATTAATTTAATACAACTTACTCAATGCCCCGATCACGTGATGTGGCGAAAAAGATCCTATACTTGAGAGTGTTTGTACGATCTCTAGTACATTACAATCTTTATTGTATGCCAATTTCAAACCAAAAGCTGCAACCTTTCAAGAAATACTTTGGGTGGTGTGGAAATAGCACCCACATACTTCTACATTGGGCCCTGCTGCTTTTATTGCTTCGTGCAGACTGATCTCAAAGTCGCAAACAACCTCAAAGGCACTGAATTCTTCAGTGCCGTTGACTACCTTGAGCATCTACAAATGTATACAGTAAAGCCTTAATGCTTTATTATTTTTACTTGCCCCTTTATTTTAATTTGCAAAAAGAGAATGTTTTGAAAAACTCGACCTTATGTAATGTCATTACTTTGTGTGTTGAGACAAACACTTACTAAAAATTTCATGGTATGTTAAAGATATTGTACATAGCGGTGATGATAAACCTTATCAAAGTAAAAAAATTATTTTAAGAATTTAAACTTCTGACTTAAATTATTAAGTCAGACAATCAAACGGAGCAAATGTTTACGACTACATGTATATAAATGTGGCTGCAATAAGACACTTTTCTGACATACCCTCCAATAGCCTTAATTTTTATGAACACAAATAATAATGTCACAACATAACTTATGCTCAACTGCTGCTGGGCACAAGGAAAACTAAAAATGTGAATAACAATTCTCAGGTTGATAAGCTGGCAGTTGTCAGTCCTGAATTAGTGCCCATATTCCCCCATAAGCCTGATTTATTCTGCTGGCTACGTGTTCAGTGGGATGATCAGTATAGGTGCTTTTATAAAAACACCATAGGCATAAGAAAACGGCTATCTACAGCCATCTCCTTTCTCGGTGGTCCCTGATGATCAGACTCAGAGTTACAGAGCCTGAGTGAGTATGAGTTGGCTGAAACATACCACATATTTATTGTTGCTGCGAGCATAACCTTCTGATGTGAAATATGATCTTTCAGCTTTATGAACACCACCCAAGGAGCCTGCATAAGCAAAGTTGAAATAGAGTAGAATGACAAACAGGACTCCCTGAATAACCTACATTTATAATAGGCCTAACATCACATAAGCATAGGCCCCAAACATACTTGCTGGTAGTTGTAAGATAAACTGCACCTCTTTGGTCAGTTGCAAATTTTTCCAAAGCAGCTTAAAATGCGCTGTTGCTGGCTTGGTAGCAAGTAAACACAAATACATTATACATCGCTAAATTCAAAATCTCATCACTACTTGGAATACCTCATCACGCTATGGTTAGAATGCAATAAAATTGAATTTCCTGAACGTTCCCAAACCCAAGTTCCCAAAAGTTATTGATTAACTTGAGCATCATAAGGTTTCACCACAGGTTTTTGTATTCTAAAAGGAAAGAGTATAAATGTATTACTCCAAAATTTGAGTCTTGAGGTCATTTATAAAGGCATGTTTTGTATAATGCCAGAAAAAAGGTTTTTCTCTGTATACAGTATACATAACTGAATTGTCAGTTTCAGCATGGCTCACCCCAGTGAGCAACAGCGAGTTGTTTTACGCGAGAACAAGCAAGAAAAATCCGACTGGGCAGAGCCAGACATAGGGTCACACACATAGGCAATTTTTTTTTACTTTTTTGTGATCATAATTTTCTGTCAATTAGTGAGTAAACATGTTCAGACATACAGAAACAAGAAAGTTTTTATAATGAAATAATCTCTCATGATGATATGGGGTATGCAAGTAGATTTTTCTGGTATGGTGTGTGACGGGCGGCACAATAGGTCATCTTTCTTTAAATTTTGCTATTCATTCTGAAATAAATTTTGCTTTTCTTTTATAATCAATACAAAAGTAGATTTTTAGCTTAGGTGTTTTTTCCTAACAAATGCAACTTTTTTTTACCATTCGGGTGAGCAAAGAATAGCTTGTTCCGCGTGTCACAATTTTAGTGCATTTAGTTGCAGCCTGTTTTTCCTAAGCTATCTGAGGTAAAAATCTTTTATCTATAAAACGAGATTTAGCGAGAATTGGCGAGTTTGACCAGCCAAACTTGCTAATTAGCTGAAAATATAGCTAGTTTCGATTTTATGGGCACATGGAAGTATTTGTGACACGCCGAACAATTTTAATAATATGACGATGTCTGCCTTTGTTTGAGATTTCATTTTGATACCGTGCATGGGAAAACATCGCTGGATATTCCAAGGCAAAAAAGCCAGTTTCTTTGAGAGAAATAAAAAATTAGAATTAATTTACGATGTTTCGAACTCAAAACATGGAGTTGGTCAATATTACCCTACTGATACAAACACTTGGCGTGATGCCCGTCAAATTGTGAGGTAATCTTTGAACTGAATGTGTGTTTTTAATGTATGATTACAAAAATCACATCGCATGGCGAAGGTGTAATATATAGTATTGAGGAAAAGCATCAAACAACAGGTGCTAATGGCAGTGTACCGGATAAAAGTATGTCGTAAACTCTGCAGTCATTTGCGAAAGCTGCAACAACAATAACTTCCAAATCAGCGAAACCAATAAAGATATTCTCTATCTCAAAAGATAAGATTACTGAAACTGCGCAAATGTGCAAAGAACCCTGGTCCATGGTGCCTTTAATTCATGGCATTTGATTGTGCCATCACATAGCAATTAAAAAATAGTTATGTTGCTCTGATTGATTGATCCCACCTGGCAGCCAATTCCACACACACAGAGCAGCGAACCTAATCAAGAAGTTACCACAAGAGATACTTCACAAACATTAATGGAGTTTTCACCACAAATGCTGGTCGCATTGGCCTATGACTCTGAAGTCAACACGGGAGAAATTTTCATAGCAAAGGCCAATGAAAGTAGCTGAACTATAAAGTACATGCACAGTGCACGCAAGAAGTTCATGCAGCCAAACCCCAACGACAAAAGAACCACCCAGATGAACTTTCCTCTTAAAGTATCTCCAGTTATTGCACCAGGGGTAACTATCAGGTCACTGTGGTACTTTTTACTAAAAAATGAGAAAATGATAACGGCAGAATATGACGATTTTAAGAAAAAATTGTTTACTGCATAAAAGTCTCACAATCTTTGAATCGTATGTGTCTTATAATTCACGGTTAAATAAAATAAGTATAATATATACTAATTTTAAATTATTAGTTGGTTGACCACATGTATATGGGTAGATGTTGTAACTCCAAATCATGACAATTTGTTGTCTAAATACTACAAAACGTAGAGAAATTCTGGATTTTTCGTAGTGTTATTTTTGTCCCACGCGTCACAGTACCGCGCGTCACAGTTCCACGCGTCACAGGTGGTAGTCTTCTTTCAAACCTCACAGAATCATTAAACTTGGTCCTAAAAAACAAAACAGTACATATTTTTAGTAGAAGGGTAGTAGAGATATGAGCTTGCTGAACAATAATGTCATGTGTCAAAAACTTCAGAAGATTTTTGCAATTGATCACAAATCAGTTTTTGATGTCAAATTATGGTTATCACACCAGGTTTGATATTTAATAATTTTTCAATCCATTACATGACAAGGATGAAACCTCATTCAGTGATAGTTGGTGCCAAGTGCTGCCTAAAGCAGCATAAATGACAGCAAAAGTTCACATCTAAGCTGTAAAGTATGCGAGGGAGCATTCCAATGTGCTGCGCCTCACAATCATGCCAAAAATGGCCATGTCTGACTTTATGAGATCTTAAGAGCTTTATATGATCTAGCAAGACTAGCATGCAATATCAAGGAAAAACCTCGGCCATATGACTATTCATGATATAACAGAATGAAGAACACAGATCCTACTGATTGCATTTATATCAGGATTGAGTGACTAACATAGCCTCTTTGAGCATGTTCCGCATTACCAATTGAGGATTATAAGCCCAAGCAATCGAGTGAGAAACCTAGGCCCAAGGGAGTATATTGCCCAATATGAAGTGAGGAATATAGGCCCTTTGAGTATATTGCGCAATCTTGAGTGAGGAACATAGACCCAAGTGAGTATAACATGCTCATTATGAAGTGAGGAGTATAGGCCCTTTGATTATATTGCGCAATTTTGAGTGAGGAACATAGACCCAAGTGAGTATAACATGCTCATTATGAAGTTAGGAATATAGGCCCTTTGATTATATTGCGCAATCTTGAGTGAGGAACATAGACCCAAGCAAATAAAATATGCTCATTATGAAGTGAGGAATATAGGCCCTTTAATTATATTGCCCAATTTCGAGTGAGGAACATAGACCCAAGGGATTATAATATGCTCATTATGAAGTGAGGAGTATAGGCCCTTTGAGTATATTGCGCAATCTTGAGTGAGGAGCATAGACCCAAGCAAGTGTAGTATGCTCGTTATGGAGTTAGGAATTTAGGCCCTAGTGAATACCTATATCGTAATATCTCGAGTGAGGAACATAGGCTCAAGCGAGTACGCTGTACAATATCGAGTGAGGAACATAAGCCCTCATGATTATAATTATATTATAATTGAGTGAGGGACATAGGCCCTCATTATTATATTTACAACAAAATAGAGTGAGAAACAGAGACCTTCATGATTATATTTATATTATAATAGAATGAGGGACATATTATATTTATAATATAAATAACTATATATAGTTATGAGTGAGTAACTATATACGTAACTAGTAATAATATAACTAATTTAGGTAATAAAATATTAAAAATATAATATTGTTATAGTTATAATAAAATAGAGTGAGGAACATAGTCTTTCATTATTGTATTTATATTATAATTGAGCGAGGAACATAGGCCTTCATTATTATATTTATAACATGATAGAGTGAGGAACAGAGACCCTCATGATTACATTTATAATATAATAAAATGAAGAACATGTTATTTTATAATATACATAACTATATACAGCTGATAATATAAATAATTTAACTAATGAAATATATATAATACAACATTGTTACATTTATAATAAAATAGAGTGACGAACAAAAACTCTCATGATTATGTTTATATTATAATAAAATGAGAAACATATTATGTTTATAATATACGTAACTATACATAGCTAATAATATAAATAATTTAACTAATAAAATATTTATAATATAACATAATTATATTTATAATAAAGTATAGTGAGGAACATAGGCCTTTCACGGTTTTTATTTTTATGCTAATAGAATGAAGGACACAGGCCATCAGGGTTATCTTTATAACAGAGTGTAGACCATAGGCCATCACGATTATATTTATAATATATTAGGGTGATGAACATAGGCCCTCATGATTATATTTATAATATAATAGAGTTAAGAATATAGACCCTTATTACTATATTTATAATATAATCGAATGAGGAACTTTGGCCCTAATGATTTTATTTATAATATAGTTGAGTGAGGAGTATAAACCTCATGATTATATTTATACAGTATTATAATTGAGTGAGGAACATAGCCTCATGATTATGTTTATTTACTATATCATTTAGTGTAGAGCATCGGTTTTTTTGGCATACAATATCATATGGTGGAACATTACGCCTAGAAGAAAAATTGTATAATATTACAGAGTACGTAACATAGGCTTACATGATTATGTTAATATTGTTATGGAGTGAGATATATAGAGTTTATGGCTTTTATAATTAGAAATGTAGGCTTACATGAACGCTTGTCTATAATTAAATAAAAAAATGAAGTAGCCTTTGAATTTATCTATATTACTTTAAAATAAAAATGACTGAAAAAGATGGTTTTTTTGCGTATTCTAATTTGATAATTCGTGAATTATCACTACTAATTTTTAGTGAACGTTCATTCGTCAGATCTTTTTATTTTCTCTCAAGTTCAGCAGAGCGGTTTGTATTTTCCCAACGGCGTGATTTCGCAACGACGGTTTTAATTTAAACAGCAATAATTGCATTTGCTTTAGAAGTTGTCTGTCCTTTTCAGAAATTTTATCCGATTTTGCGGAAAAGTGCGGAACATAGGGCCTTGCGGAACATAGGGCGTGCGGAACATAGACCTGTCACCTATTATTCACCGAAACCAGTTTGGCAATACACGTAGATCACGTTTATGCAGAATCAGTACTCTATTGCCAATTTGCTTGCAATCACCTTGAACTTTCATAAATTTGTCAACCAATGAGACGAGGTAACTTGAGAAGATGCGTTCGTCCTCACGTATACAACAACTTATTTAATAGATAACAAACCTTGTGAACAAGCTAGACAAACATGTCGTATAATTTAAGACGCATGCAAGTGCGCCTCTCATCTCATACGTCAGTTTTATCTTATCGTCGCCCTATAAGTTCCACAACTAAACTTTACATATGCAAATTTCGATCGACTAGAAGCAATCTACTTTTATCATCAAAAACGCCACGACTTTTAGCTTATCAGTCGTTGGAAACTTCTTCGGAGAGTGCAAACCCAAGTCAGCTCACCACAAACAAGACTGGTGACAAAACCTCCGGTAAGTATAAACTAGAATTGTATGTGGTTAGATGAGATTTTAACGTTCTCTGCATATGCACAGGTTATCAGATTAACAATTAGCATCATACCTGTCAACTCTCACGCATTGGGCGTGAGACTCACGATATCACCCCAAAGAAAAAATGAAAATGCGTGAGATTTTTGCCCCAATTTCCACAATTTTATATATACTATTATTGATAAATCAATTGCCCCAAAACCAAATCTCACGTATTGCCCCACTTTTGGGTTGGCAGGCCTGATTAGCATATCAAGAGAGTTTAAACTATGATCGGTAGTCGAATTAGCAAATGAAAAGCGCTAGTCATAGCTTATTGATTATGGTACATGATATAAAACCATTGGCAGCTATTATTACTTACGAAATTGATGCGGAGCTAACATATAAATACAGTAGACTTAAGTCTATAATGTACATTCTTTCAACTATGGACTTGTAATATATATGACTGTCGTGTGTATTCCTTAATTTTTGGTAATCCCTGATGTTTTACAAAAAAGTAGATCATGGCGTTGTAAGCATATTAAGAGGATAAGGAATTCATATATCTTTTTAGCAGATTGAACTTGTTAGTTCTCTTATATTGAAAAGGCTCATCATTGCTAGTCAGGGAAGACTTGCTGACCAAAATTTTGCTAGTAAGATAGTATCAAAACATTTGTGGCATCTTAATCACTTTACGTTTTGTTAAACATTCTAAAAGCTGCCAAGTCAGAATGGTCACATGTCATTTGAATTTGTCCAACTGACTTATTAGAACGTGCCATATTAAATGGTCAAAAATTTTATCTGGAAATGTCATATTAAAAATAACTACTACTAGTCCTATACTCATATAATGGCATTTATACAGATGTATGAAGATTGGTAGCTGTAGAGAAATGGTCGACTGTATATTGGCGTGTGCATATCATCATTTTGGTGATCATTGTTACAGTTTTTAAAAGCTCATTTTGGAGCCAGCAATAAAACAATTGACGTTAGAGCTGGAATTGAAGTCAAGATCTCTCTAACAGTGTTTTCTGTTAGGCTATCCTAAACTTGGATTAGTAAACTAAACCTAATCTTTTGTTGCAGTGTTAAAAGTGAGGTGTGATTGCACAACACATAACTTATGGTTTTTGTAGCTGCCAAAGATGGTGTACAGCCTCAACACAGCGTTGCGCCAAGTGCTATGGACAAGTGGATGCTGGTATATACCAAAACGTACCCAGACAAGGAGTCGATTCCAGATATTGTTCCGTAGGTTTCCTGTCATTCTACCATATTCGTTAGCTGTTCCATTGTCTTGTAGCTTCCTTTGACAGTTCTATATGACGAGTGAGGTGAAAGTAGCCCTATTAGCTATTAGCCCAATAGTTACTCTGCATAATGCTATTGCCAACAGTTTCAGTGAGTGTGCCCATGCTTTCTAAAGTCTTATGCAAAGCATATAACTTAGAAAGTGTAAAAGGGTAGCTGAACTGCAACCTAACAGAAGATTCAGTTGCTACAGTGTGGAGAAGCACAAAAGGTATCCTGAAAACCATTAAACCATGCTCACCTTGATTTGGGCAGTGTTAGCCTGGCACTCGTAGTTGATTGGTTAGGTTTAGCCTTACACTCTCATTTGATTGGCTAGGGTTGGTCTGACACTCACATTTTATTGGTTAGGTTTAGTGTGACAGTCAAATTTGATTAGTTATTTCTTGTTTGTCACCTTATTTTGTCACTACTGATGTTCTTACATTGTTAACTCTCTGAAATTGTTGAAAATAAAATGGGAAATGGCAAGGCTGCTGTCATATTTTTGGGGGTAACATTAATTTTTAGTGCGTTTGACTGAATTATTTATTACAAGCTAATGCAATTCCAGACTTTTTAGCCTTATTTGCTATTCACTGGGTTGTTCATTCATTCAATGCTGTATAGCCACTCCATGCTAGCTTGAGTTGCTTCGATCTAGGTATGCACTTCTGAAACTTGGCTTTTTGGTCATGAGCGTTATGGTGTCATGAGGGTTATGGTGTCGTGAGCGTTATGGTGTCGTGAGCGTTATGGTGTCATGAGAGTTATGGTGTCGTGAGCGTTATTTTATCGTGAGCGTTATGTTGTCGTGAGCTTTATGGTGTCATGAGCATTATGGTGTCATGATTGTTATGGTGTCGCGAGTGTTAAGGTGTTATGGTGTCGTGAGTGGTACGGTTTCATGAGCGTTATGGTGTCATGAGTGTTATGGTGTCATGAGCGTTATGGTGTCATGAGCGTTATGGTATCATGATCGTTATGGTGTCATGAGCGTTATGGTGTCATGAGTGTTATGGTGTTGTGAGCGTTATGGTGTCGTGAGCGTTATGGTGTCGTGAGCGTTATGGTGTCGTGAGCGTTATGGTGTCGTGAGCGTTATGTTGTCGTGAGCGTTATGTTGTCGCGAGGGTTATGGTGTCACGAGCGTTATGGTGTCATGATTGTTAATGGTGTCACGAGTGTTAAGGTGTTATGGTGTCGTGAGTGGTATGGTTTCATGAGCATTATGGTGTTGTGAGCGTTATGGTGTCATGAGCGTTATGGTGTCGTGAGTGTTATGGTGTCGTGGGCGTTATGGTGTCGTGAGCGTTATGGTGTCGTGAGCATTAGGGTGTCGTGAGCGTTATGGTGTCATGAGCGTTATAGTGTCGTGAGCGTTATAGTGTCGTGAGCGTTATGGTGTTGTGAGCGTTATGGTGTCATGAGCGTTATGGTGTCAGGAGTGTTATGGTGTCGTCAGCGTTATGGTGTCGTGAACGTTATGGTGTCATGAACGTTGCGGTGTCGTGAGCATTATGGTGTCATGAGCGTTATGGTGTCATGAGCGTTATGGTGTCATGAGCGTTATGGTGTCGTGAGTGTTATGGTGTCGTGAGTGTTATGGTGTCGTGAGTGTTAAGTTGTTATGGTGTCGTGAGTGGTATGGTGTCGTGAGCATTATGGTGTCGTGAGGGTTATAGTGTCATGAGCGTTATGGTGTCATGAGTGTTAAGGTGTCGTGAACGTTATGGTGTTGTGAACGTTATGGTGTCGTGAGCGTTATGGTGTCGTGAGCGTTATAGTGGCATGAGCGTTATGAGCTTTTTTGGGTGTTATAAACTGTTAAAATAAAACAAAGCACTTTGTGAGGCAGTTGATCTCCTAAATTCGTGCCATGCATTTGTCAAGGAGTCGTAAGAAAGGTGATGAACAGCAGCGAGCAGTGAAACATTTGGTTAAATGTTGCTTAGAGTTCGATTGGTGGAATTTTTCTCTGTGGAAATGTTGAAGGTAACGCTAGTTTTACCCGTTGCCTCCTAGTATAGTCTTAAGGTGCTCTGGAAAGGCTCAGTTTATCTTTTTCATTTCGTAAAATGATTTGAAGTTGTATCCTTTGATGTGAAAGGATGACTCTATCTCTAGTTTTTACTAGATCTTTCATTTTTCCTCTTGGTATATAAGCATGTTTGTACAGTGAGGCACGAACATATCCTTGTTTTTAGTCTGCGCTTAATGTTCTAAAAGTGACTTTTAAATACATGTATCACTGTATGTCCCTCCATATAAGCCTATCTTGCTCACAAGCCGATCCTATAAATCGTAACATGCCATATAAAAGTAAAAGGTTGTAGGCACAGTACAAAGCCTTTCTGATTGGGGAGTATCTGTGTGCGTTGAGCCAGTGGAAAACATGTTTGCATTTTACGATGACCTTAGTTTTGCTTTGCAAAAACACTTTTTGTAGCTTTCTCTTTTTAGCGATGATCAGACGCTATACAGCTACGTATGTTTCACAAATTATTGATGAGTGAACTTCTCATGATTATCTATCATGATTATATATCGGGCTATAGTAGTAGTGACTGTGACTATTTATTTTTAACAGTAATAATAATGTCGTAAGCCATAGCAATAGTGGTAACTCGCTTGACTTGGAACATGCTCCACCACGGTAGTATAAAGAAGACAAAAAAGGTGTTTGAACTCATTCTGCAACACATTTGTGGCCTTTCTATGGCATCGGATGATGTAATGTTTTATGCTAGTTATATTTGGTCAAATGTTTATGCGCATATGTCAAATATTTGGTTTTATTGAATATTCAATTGTTTCGGTAAAAGAAATTTATTTGGTAGTTAAAGAGTTATACGATAATCATTATTTAAGAACTAGTGTGAGTCGTTGGTTTTTTATGAGTAAGATCAGACATTTTTTCTTTGTTAAATCTTTTTAACTGAACCAGCAATACTGTCAATGCAATTGCATGTGATATGTGTACAACGCAAGCGATCGTTTGTATAACCAAGTGACCACAGACTGTCATTAGTGTCATACCATACTATTATCAAACAAGAGCTGCTTCGTGTTGGTGTGCACCCTGTTGCTTTGAGAATGAAAGCTGGACAGAAAAAGGCTAAATGCACCTGTTCATTTGAATTTTTTTAAGGAATATCCGTTTGCGGCTATTCTTTAAATGCAAGCCATTGCTATTGTATAAAATAACTGCAAGTAAATGGCTACCAGCCGCATACGTAGCAAGGTTTGAGTTATGGTTGTTAAAATTAAGTTGGCATGTTATTTCGTTTACTTTCAATCAGAGTTACGCGCGTATAAGCCAAACCCCTAAGTTTAGTAACATTTTTGCATTCTATAATTGGCTTATATTCGGGAATATACGGTACATTTTATGTTTTACAACCAGGTCTGCTTTCCCTAAAAATCTTTTGCCCTACGTTCTATTGCTATCTGTGAGAGCTGTCATTTCTGTTAATTATATAACAGCTGTGTGAATACGCTGCGGATGTTCTATTTGCAGGACAAGCAAAATGCTGATCTGCAGAGATAAGATGCGCGTACCGATCGCCATGTTCATGGCTGCCTTGACACTTTTTCTCTGTCTCATCGTTTCCATTTCAGGTATGCATGTTTGTAAGGTGAGGCAAGGTTCTATTGCTATATATGTTTCAGGTATGCATGTTTGTAAGGTGAGGCAAGGTTCTAGTGTTATATATGTTTCAGGTATGCATATTTGTAAGGTGAGGCAAGGTTCTATTGCTATATATGTTTCAGGTATGCATATTTGTAAGGTGAGGCAAGGTTCTATTGCTATATGTTTTTGAGTTTCAGGATTTGGATTCGGGTAAAAATGAGGCGTTCAAATTCCAATCACATACCCCTCACAATTTTTCCATACTTATGGTAGTTTTTTCTTTGAGTGAGGTGTACATGGGTGTGCAATAAACGAATCAAATAGGTGAGTTAACGGTGGATAAGAATATCACTAGACGTGATTGTTTGGAATATCTATATATATATTTCTCAAAGTATGTCTGTCGTCTGTCTGCATTCCCGCTATAGATCTTAGAATCTTGATATTTAAATACCGCATTCTGATAGAGTTGAACTCATGATGGTTCCATGACAACTTTCTAATCCGGATGCTCTACCACTGAGCTAGAACACCATAGTGGTCGAAGATGTTTTAATATAACGGATACACAATACGCGTGCTAATTATTTTAGCATTTAGCGTCGACGAGTTACGATGCTACTGTTCAGAACTATTTTGGGACCTAAGTACGTATATGCAACGCGATGCTTATTCGTCTTTTGTCATTAGGGCTGATTTATTCGGACCCATGATAATTAATCTCGAACATAAAATTTGGCAAATTATGAACTGATTATATACGTTAATAAAAGATATACGTCGCTGAACTTGCCATGGCGAGTTATCTGTATCCGTTATACGGTATATCCGGTATCAGTTGAAATAAAATCATCTCGCAATAATATAACTAATGTTAAAAATTTAAGGTTTACTAAAGTACCTACTAAAACTTCTTTCAACTACATGTGATTAGTAAAATAAATTCATTCAAGTTAGTTTCAGCGTTTATGTTATACGCGTGTCTCGAAGGTAAAAACTCTCCACGTAGTACATTGTAATGTTATATTATCTTTGGCACGCAGATCATAACCACTAAATTCACTGAAGTCATTGTAGGTACCTATAGTTACTAAGGTTAACTTAGTATTTTGGCACTATTTTTAATGAGGACGATTAGTACCTATAGCCTACGATATTAGCCTACATGCCAATGTTCGCATGCCAACACTGAAATGAACTGAAATCATATAATCGTATATCAGATTTTGGATTGTAATTGTACTAAAATAGACTATATTTAGCCATTACTTACTAATGATTTTACATTTTACACCTTTACATTTTTATTTTTCCTTCTAATTTATTTCAACGAAACACTTCATTCAAGTTATGAAATTTTAAATTTACAGTTGTTTGAAAACCTTTACAATTGTTTTATTTAGTTTTCCTGCACAAAACTTTTTCCTCATGATGTGAAGTTTGAAAGTTACGGTTGTTTGGCAAAGTTTAAAAACTTTTACAGTTGTTTTTATTTTCTCTCTTTATGTATTTCAACTACACAAAACACTTCTCGCACGATATGTAGTTTGAAAGTTAGAATAGTAAATGTTGTTATATGTTAAACAAATCAATTTTCTGTCCCAAGACATAATTTATTACCCAGGCAACGCCGGGTCGCACAGCTAGTATGTACAGTCAAACATGGATAACTCGCCCTCGGATAGCTCGAACACATGGTTAACTCGAACGGTTTCTTTCGTCTGTTCCCACGTAATGATAAATTGCTTTAGATAACTCGACCTCAACTCTGTTAACTCGAACAGTTTTTTGCTCAACACCTACCGAGACAGTTGTTATCGCTTTAAAAAATCACTTTATCCCAACCCATAGAGGAATACCTCAACTTTTCGTAATTCATAGGCGTCGTTATTGCTACCATCGGCAAAATATTTTTGTCAATGACTTTTCTAAAGGTTTGGTGAAATTTGATTTGACCAAACATCCACTTAGCGATGGCCCTTGGGAAGCGAGAAAAAGAGAGGTAACTTCGCATAAACTTCCAGAAAAATCGGCAAAATTGATCTTGGTTAAAACGCTCAAAAGTGAGATTTATTTTTTTCTGAGCATTTCAACAACGATTGAGTTTTGCCAATTTTAATCTAAAAATGTCCTGGCAATAACATCACCTCAAACAACAAACCAATCTCAAGTGATAGAAAAGTCTATACTTTTTGATAAAAAAGTTTTAAGCTTTACATTAAAAGCATTTAATTGATTTTATTAAAAGCATTTAATTCAAGCATTGAATTAATAATAACAATTCTTGCATAGAAATGTGTGTGCATAAAAAAGGTTCCACCAGAAGCTATCCATCAAAACTTTGAATATGACGATACCGGTTCGGTACCTCTTAATACTGGTACAAATTTAATACTGAGATATCGTACTGTCTTTGTCTGTTTTACTACGATTACAATGAAAAATTATTTGGTATACAATTATATGATTTAGTTCGTTTCAGTGGCATGCAAATGGGCATGCCAATTTTTGCATGCCAGTGTTGCCATGCGAAATTATCGTAGGCTATAGACGTACATAGAGTGGTATAGAAACCCATAGTAATTATCTAATGTAATCTCCTTGTAAAAATCTATCAAAACTCTGAATACGACGATATTGGTACCTCTCGATACTTGTACAAATGTAAAAATAAGATATGGTACTGCCTTTTTGTTTGACCGAACGGTGAAAGAATGTAGAGGCCATTCCTACTCGAGATAATACAACAGTCCACGCAAAAAGTATTGACCTTCACGGCGATTTAGCAATTGAACCTTACGAAAAGCTGGAAATAGAAGTTCACGAAAACGCAAAAAGCATCATGTTTCATAGAGTTAAAAGAATTCATAAAGTTTCAAACAATACATTATTTAGCGTTTTCTATAGGGTACAATATGATGCGTTAGATCAATATGCCTTTCGTAGCTCAGTGGTAAAGCTCGTGGTAAATAATTTTGCAGACACAATCTCCGCGAGCTCAATTCCATCAGGACGCGAAATTTTAAATCCGTGATTTTAATAGCTGTAGCTGGACATACCGAAGAACAGACGACAAAAAACAGACGACAAACTTTGAGAAATATATAGATTTTCATGATTTGACAGTAAGATGTCCGAGCGCTTACCTTATAACACCTACACTAGGCGAATGCTGAAAACATTTGATTAGATTAAATCGTGGGTCATCTACGTATTCAGTATTTCACTAAAAATTCACATATCACTGAAAATGACAAATAGTAGTGAACAGCCCCAAGCTACACTTATCACTAAATGAATGTTTATCATGTACCCTATCATCATTATGTCCTCTCTAAGGGTAAGCGGAGGTAATTCAACATACCCTTAGTTCCTTGGGCAGAAAGCAGCCACATGCAGTTCTCACACACCATAGGATTCGACTCACTCGCATTAACCTTTTTTTTATATGTTGATTCTCATTAATCTCTATTTTTAGGGAGCAAGGCCCTCCGCAACCGCTCTGGAAAGACTATACACACCTATGCTGAGGAGCAATTTGTGACTAAAGATACAGCTGCTGTCAAATAGTACAAGTGCAAGGAGCTTATCTCCACACCGTTGCTGTTCACACTCTCGGCTGCCTAGCAGACCTTCAAGACTGTTTTAGTGCCTGATTTCTGAGACCTATCCCGTAGTTGTCTTCTCTTACTTTCTCAACCATAGGCCATATTATGAAGCATAAATTTTTGGCGTTTACCTACAGTATAACTATTTCCTTATTTTTACAATATATAATCTATATTATGAATATGTTATATATTATAAATAAAGATTTATAATATATATTACCTTGTGTTACGATACTTAGCCACGGATAAACATCTCTATGCATGTAATGCTTAAGTGAGAAATATTACTTATATAAGTCGAGCACATGCTGTCAGCACATGACCAAGCCAGACTGGCGCGAGTCTCAAATGTTTTAAAAAGGTACGCGTATTTCTGGATCAAGCTAAAATAGGGATCGGTCTAGAGTGTGTGCACCACAAGGGGCCGCGCCATGAAAACCTGTGAGGATATAACAGCAGCGCACACCGCTGCTCATTAGGTAGTAAGGTATGCTTCCCTGACCATGTAACATTTTCGTTGACAATCACTGGATTTTAGCTGTTAAAAAATAATGGTGCTATTTTTGCTAAATAATACGATCTAAGGTATATCTACCCTTAGCGCCAACTTGTAGTTGAATATTCACTCACCACAACTTCACTCTCCTGTAGCAGGAAGAAGAATACTCCTTATACACCCTTCTCCATATCTAGTTAGCTATTCCTTAGCTTTATCAATAAGCTGAGAAAGCTACATAATTCTGCAAGCCTGTGTGAAAGGCTTTGCCTCCAAAAGCCTATCTGGCTTTCTTAGCCCAAGTTTCTGTAACGTAGTCAGGTGCACAAGAGATGCCTGCATATACAACAGTAATATTTACCATCAGAATGGCTCTCTATATCCTCCCCATGATTTCGTTAAAAGTTTACTAGTGGTTTGCACATACAAGCTTGTCATAGCCAGAAAGTCATCAGGCATCCATTAGCTAGCACAGTGCCAGTTGGCCTTATAGTTATGGCTGTATTGTTGCCTTGGATAAGTATATGTTCTAGAATGTTCAACTATTAGTTGACAGTTTGTGCTTGAATTAAACATTCTTAGCTATGAATAAAATGGAAGCATCGATAAGCAGCACCATCTCTGTCTTTCTTAGACTCTAGTCACACCTGTGCTTCACTGGTAGTTACTTTAACAAGAACTCAAGTTGGGTAAGTCTAGCTTTCAGTACTTAGGTTAAAAACTTGAGTCAGTAATAAAAGCAGCAAGGCTTAGTGTCAAGGTTTGAGAGGGTTAGGATCAAACACTCCAGTTTAGTAAACTCCAAGCGTCAAGACTGTATTTTAAGGCTTTAGGGCTGCCGGTGGTTCTCCTAGAGTCATTAAAGATTTACTACATGTAAAGATAGTGAGTGTATAGTTTAATTGAATTTGTCTTAATAATAGTCCTTACAAGTTGTAATCGTGTTGAGAGAGGTCAGAGAGAGGTCATGGTCTAGTGCGCCTGACCTATAAACAACAGGTTGGGGTTCAATTCCTAAAAAGGGTCACTGGTGGTGACAGCAATGACATGGAATCTGAAATTGCTCTCTGCAGCTGGGCATGTCTCCAGTCGTCGAGGTTCTTTTGCCACTGGACTAGGACATGTCCAGACAAGATCATAAAGTCATGAAAAACACACACAGCCTCTGATTACAATAAGCTAAGCAGACATCATAATTGATCTTCAAGAGATTACTCACGTACACAATCATGTTGGAAGTGCCTAATTTGCAGTGGCCTTCGACTCTCCATCAGTCATTGCCGCAGTTATTTATAAATTTTTCATGTTTTAAGGCTACAATAACCAAACCCCAATCATTACAGATGCATTTGGTGAATGCTAAAACTGTGTTTATCAAATTCGTCTACACATCCTCTACCTTACAATTTGTATCGTTGAGAATGGTGTCTAGATGATGTCTTCAAGTTTGTGGATACGCCAGATGTTTTGTCATTGTAACATTCAGGGTGTACATGAGGAATATCTGAAAGTAGCCTTGGTCGCTTGAGACACCTCTCTCCTTCAGCAGTTGAACACGCCTGATGAGGCACTAACCGATGTTATTAAATAAAATTTGTATGAGTAGTGAATTGTAAATCATATCATTTCTGTCTACCTTCTGTACATGAAAATTGATTTACTTGAAAATAGTGTTTTGTATTTTGTGGGCGAAATGATTGCATCACAAATGTTACTTTTTAGTTGTACTAATCATATTCTAGAACAACCATTCTACCAAAAGTATTAGTACAGGCTGTGTCAGTGGTCACCTTCATGTTTTCCTCCTTAACCTCTCAATGACTCTGCTGTGCCTCTTTGCACGTTCTGCTGCGCTGTTTGTTTTGAAATCAGCAAATTTTGGCGTATTTGTTGAATTAGTTCATTCATTAATTGCTTTTATGATTTACCAATACCCCAGCTGTTCGGTGGGCTGTGAGAGACTGTTAGGAGTGCCGATAAAGCACAGATAATAAGCATGTAAAATATAATTTCAAAACCCTAGAAAGTGAATGATTGGTGCAGGTGGTGGTGTGTTGAAATGCTGGCAGAAGGTCATGGGTTCAAATCCAGTATGAAGCAATCTTTTTCCCAACTTCCATCTGCGGCTTCAGACAGACACAGTTCTTATAATAGTAAAGGTTTTATTATTTATTGCGCTTCACTTTTATAAAGCTTTAGTAACCATGGTGACTAAATCTGTGAACTCTGATGTCATCAAATGACAGTTACTGGCGAAGAAGTCTATAAATGTTAGAGATGCGAAGCGATAGACCGTGAAAACTCCGCTGAAAACTCCCTAAGAGTCAGTAGCGACATGAGCCAATGCTGGTAAGCATATCATAAATAATCTAGTTGCTACTAATATTCACTGGTTTTCAGAAATATGTCTATAGGCTCGAGAAATACGTCTATAGGCTCGAGAAATATGTCTATAGGCTTGAGACATGGCAGAGTCTAGTTTTTATACAATTGAAGCAAAAGGAATACCAGTTTACATGTACATTTTTACAGTTGGTTCGCTCTGTTCTAGGTATAAGGATTAGCAAATTTAGCACGCGAATAGACTGAGGTTCTCTAACCATGGGGAGTGCCTGCTGCCTCTATAGACAGTTGAGTAGCCATCAGCTGAGATTGTTAGTAGATAGGCAACTCACAGGCTAATGAATGTTGTTCTCCTTTCTGCTGGTATTCTTGAATGCAGGTCGGCTGAGGCTTGCGTACAGCGCTATTCTATCATGCCATAGTTTCCAGCAAGTTCACTTGAATGCGAAATGAGGCAGCTGTTGCTGTCACTTATTACCCTGACAGCACTTTCTGCTCCCACTGATGGTAGATATCAGGACAACCCTCTGCCAGATATACCGTACCGGGGGCCTTTGATGAGCGCAAAGCTTAATGCATCAAAGAGGTAAGCATCATTCACCTGTTGTTCCTAAAGCATGGTTCCATATGTGCCGCAAAGCACCGGCGACAGCCCCGCAGTCTACTGCGGTGAAATGTGAACCTGCACACCGGGTACCGCCGAGTACCACCGGTAGTTGCCGGCGGTCAGCGCAAGAGTTTAGCACTGTTCAAATTTCACGAAAAGCCGCAGACAAAACCTTCCCGAAATCCACTGCACAGGTGAAGGTCCACCATTATCGCAAGCACTTTGCTGCACAAGATTACCGCCGGGGTCTCGTAATCGATATGGGAACCAGACTTTAGCTCTCTATTGTGGCCTCTCTCATTGGTTCTCTAATGCTGTCTCTCTCATTGGTCCTCTAGTGTTGCCTCTCTCATCGGTTCTCTAGTGCTGCCTCTCTCATCGGTTCTCTAGTGCGGCCTCTCTCATTGGTTCTCTAGTGCAGCCTCTCTCGATGGTTCTTTAGTGCTGCCTCTCTCATTGGTTCTCTAGTGCTGCCTCTCTCATTGGTTCTATAGTGCTACCTCTCTCATCGGTTCTCTAGTGCTGCCTCTCTCATCGGTTCTCTAGTGCTGCCTCTCTCATTGGTTCTCTAGTGTGGCCTCTCTCATCGGTTCTCTAGTGCAGCCTCTCTCATCGGTTCTCTAGTGCTGCCTCTCTTATTGGTTCTTTAGTGTGGCCTCTCTCGATGGTTCTCTAGCGCTGCCTCTCTCATTGGTTCTCTAGTGTTGCCTCTCTCATTGGTTCTCTTGTGCTGCCGCTCTAATTGGTTCTCTAGTGCTGCCTCTCTCATCGGTTCTCTAGTGTTGCTTCACTCATTGGTTCTCTTGTGTTGCTTCTCTCATTGGTTCTCTAGTGCTGCCTCTCTCATCGGTTCTCTAGTGTTGCTTCTCTCATTGGTTCTCTTGTGCTGCCTCTCTCATTGGTTCTCTAATGCTGCCTCTCTCATTGGTTCTCTAGTGCAGCCTCTCTCATTGGTTCTCTAGTGCTGCCTCTTTCATTGGTTATCATTTGGTTCTCTAGTGCTGCCTTCTCACGGGCGAATCAAATGTTTTTGTAGTGCTGCCTTTTATTTGTAACCTTTATCACGACTGTGGTGCTTTTCTCATAGATTAATCTTGGGTTTTTTAGGGATTTCTCTCCCTGCTTATTTGCTAACCAAGCTCCTTGCTCGTTTAGAAATTTGGCAATTTTTACGTTTGTTTGTAGTTTTTGCAGCTTGACTTTTTTTATCTTATATCGTTACCAGGTTTTGTGGTGTGTCTTATATATATAAATGCCATATGGTAGGTCAGATCTCATACTGCAAACAAAACTTGAACGGATTCTTAGTAACAAGGGATTCGCTTTAGTGGTGTTGGCAGAAGACAAATCCAAAAGAACCGCTAACTACAGAAGGACTAGCGTGATAGGCTATTACCCCTTCAACGATGAGTGTGTACCTTATTTTACTAAGCTTGAAGCGTATAAAACTAAATATTTGTGATGTCATTTTCCTCGCTTCTTATAAACTCGGATCTAAAACAGGTTTCCATGCTAATCGTTATGTTAAAACGCAAAATATTGACAATCAGAGCTAAGCAACTAGAAAAAGCATTTAGGACCATTTTATACAAGCCACTTGCAATTCTGTTTGCTCTCCTTCAACTTTCTCTTTTTCTCTTTATTTTTTAGTTTGTTTACTTGCCAAATAGTATTATAATTATAATTATAATGTTCTTTAAAATAGTAATTGTTATTCACGGATTTTGATAAAATTTATTTTACTACTACAATTGCTAAAATTCTACTTTGAATGGTTTCAAATGTGCAAGATAGCAATAACTTGGTAGTGGTACAACTTCATTGACAGAATAAGATACGCTCACCACTGCTTTGCACTTAACTTGGGCTACAGCCTTTTTCAATGCTAGTAATTTCTTTACATGACCATAAAATAATTCCAAATAATTTTTTTCCTAACAATTTCTCTCTACTACATGTCCTCTTTGTGTTACATTTCCTCATGAAATTAAATTAACATTAAATTTTATCTCTATTACATTTCCTTTCTATTACAATTTCTTCTCTATTACATTGTCACTAACCCATTATTGCTGTTTGTTGGCCTTTTGTTTCATCCTGAGTCTGTTTAACACCATTTCAGAAGCTTCGTTACTCCCTTCGCCAATCGCCAAGGAATATTGAATCTTCTTCGAATGCCCCTGAGGTCTCTGGGTGTCACAACTAATGCCACCATCTTGGAGTTTCTTGAGAAGCATTATGGGAAGAGATCAAGAATGTTATTCAGATATAATCTACAGAAGACAGCCTCTAGCGCCAATCGAAGAGAGGCACTTGGCAACCAAATATATGCAACATACCCTGGTAGTAACAACTCATCTCCTATAGCCTTTGTTTCTCTGCCACTCGGTGTTTCCTTACACATATAAATCAGTGTCTACCTTTGTCTATCTGTATCATTATTAGGAGGCTGAGTGGTTTAGAGCGTTAGGGTGCTTTCAGGTTCCTTGTGTGGACCCTTGACGAGTACATATGACAAAATATTAAAGAAATATCTGTCACGAAAATGGGTCCACGATAAACATTTAGTTCGATGCATAATTATAGGTTCGGAGTTACCTTCTTCTTACCACTTTTAGCGCCTCACGACTTACTCAGTGACACAAAAATGAACCTAATAAAACATTTTATCATTCAGTTAACGTAGCCTCAAAACAATTTTAGATATTTTTAAAGGTCCTAAGGCCTAGGCCATGGCTTTTGTTGATGCATCGCCACGCTTGACTGTTGCCAATGAACTTTACTATCTACTCAGTAACTGTTTATTCTCAAGTATTTCAAACAAGACGACAACTGCCATATTACTCCTAAAATTGTGAGGATAGGTGATTTAAATCCAAACTACTTACATGTACTCTATTGCGTATCTTCTAAATGGACCCCAAAAGCTTGTAAAGTTACAAGACAAAGTGTCATTTACTGGAAGCCTTTTAAATATTGTCACAGCCTTTATTGCTATGCATTAAATTGGGTCATATTGACTGCTATTCGAATGCAGTTATGTTTGAACAACTGAACATAAAGCAGTTTTGAGGATTATGAAACGTAAGAAGTACTTTTGTATTGCAGCTGTTCTTATGAGTTCCTTGAGAAAGTGAAATGTTTTACATGCACCCAATCATTTATCCCTACGTGTAGGGAGTCTGAAGTGCCCTTAAACAGCCACTTTAGAGCTCAAATCCTGATCAGTCTACTTCTAAACTATAGTTTTTAACAGTACCCTTGTTAATCTTATGCATTGTGAAAGATCGTCATGGGTAATGAGTATGATTATCCCATGAAGTGACAAGGTGACTGGTAGATGTAGTGGTAGCGTCCTTGTGATTGAATCTGATGCTTGGGATTGATTCCTGTGGAAGGTAATCTTTTTTCTAACGCTCTTAGCATGGCTTCGAACAGATAGACAAATACTGCTCATATCATCGTAAAGATCGTCTACTGGGTCTACCTCTGGGAGTTCGAATGAACAATATTTTTGCACATTGTTGACTAGCTCTTTGTGTTTAGATACCTGTCTAGTCTTGTATGTCTATAGAATTAGTGCCTTCTTTAACTGTGTCTAATGGCTAGTTAACATTATATCCATAAATCTATCAACTATACTATATAGTTAATAGATCTATGGTTAATATGGTTAATAGGTCTATTAAATATACTATACTATAACTATTAATTATACTATATAGGTAATAGTTATAGTTAATAAAAGTTCAATCGAAAAGTATGTAAGACACTACGTAATCGGCCGAGATTAGAGCAGCTGGATCTCATTCTATGCAGTTAATTGTATGCGCACTCTTGACTGTATTATTATACATTTGAGAAATATATATTTATTACCTTGCACTCGAATAGTTGGTTTTCTTGTCAAGCAAGTAGAGGAACTCGGTGGTTTCCTTTACACCGTTTCATTTATGATCTGGTTTTTTGGAGTTACTCTTCCGTGTTGAATTGGACAGGTATATGAAAGAGACGTTATGCATGCCTAATAATTGCTATGTTCCTCTGCATGTAATAAAATGCTTGGAAAGCTCAAACAACATACTTGCACTCACACAAACTGCTTTTATTTTGTATGGCTGCTTGCTAGTAGGCTGACCTACAGCTCTAATGAGCACCCCCTCTCGGCATCTATTATCATTGTACTACTATTCACATTTTGAATAATGTTTTAAATTTGCCCGTTGAAAGTACTCTCTGTACATTATTGCGTTTGGATTTTTCTTAGATGCATGCACGAGCCATATACCTGTGTTCAGGTGTGGTTGCCTAGTCAATTGTCAAATACCTACTACTGCTAGGCCACACATGAGCAGACTATTGTACAAATATGGACATTTGATATGTCAAACATCAACTGCAAACTGTCACTGCTACTTACTCATAGGTCCAACAGTGACTTTTTGCGTAGTTTGTAAAATCAAGTATGTTTTGTTTTCTAGTTAAAACTTTCTGAAAGAGATTGCCAGCCAATGCTAGTTTAATGCATGGTAGGATGAAAGTGTGCAATTTCATTGCTTTATATCCCTGAATAGCAGAAACAGTTTGGTCCTGCAGCAAAGCTGTAGTAATTTGATGTTGTGGCAGATTCTTTAATGGAATAGTTACAGCGGACAAATATGCATTGTTGATTTGGCGGAAGGAGCGGGTGCTCTTTCTGGGTACTTGGCTTTTTCCTAAGTCAAACCCTGACAGGTAACCTTGACAGCTAGGCCACAGAAGATGTTCATATTAGCTACTGACATCGTTAAAAATGGCTAGTTAGTTATAATGTTTACACAGCTGAATATTTGTAACGAACATATTAAAACACTATTTAAAATGTGGATACTGTAGTGGTAAAATAAGAATACCCGTTAAGAGAGGGGGCCATTAGGGAGCTTGCAGATTTGCTAGCGTACAGTGTAGAAAATAGAGATAACAATAATAACGCTTTGTATGAACACCATGTTTAATCTCAACAGCTCAGTTGACTGCAATTTTACAATTTGTTAGTAAATGGTGAGCATGCTGTAATGGTCCAAAACTAGGAATTGATTTGTGAAAATAAGGCTAAGTAAATGATTTAAAACCATTTCACTTATGAACAGGAATTTTCAGATTTTAATGCAATCAATTTATTGTCATCTCTTTGGCCTATGTAAACTTCAATTATTTCATGCACATTTTATGTATTTACGTGTTTTATGTACATGTTATGTTTTATGTTGACATTTAGTAGACCCATAGTGACAAGCATTAATGATTTACTTAGATGTATAGTTGTACAAGTGAACTTTTAATCACAATATTATTTTACAGGAACCCGTCACTGCCAGGTGGGCAAGCGAGTGAACTACAATCCTGAAAAAGCACCTTTACATGACCTCGAAAAATGCTGTGTTATTCGTAATAGATGTGACCTACAGTCAGGTGTACCCTTCAAAGGTCTGGCAACTCCGACTTCAGCTGATAACTTTCGGAGGTGAGGTCACTTTGCAGGTTGTGGGTTGGTTCATGCTGTGTCGTCGTATGTTGGGATTGTCTTCTTAACAACTATTTGGGAGTTATGTGCACCATAAACTGATGGCATCGCCAAGACAACACGGATAAGTTGGGAAACATTGCAGCTGTCAAACTTCTCTGATAGTTCGTCGAGCATTCATGAAAATTTATGCATTGGCACCATTTCGGCGATAGTGACTGGCTGTCACAGATTAGTCTATATTTCTCTTGATGACAGTTGCTGCGGGACTGGTATCTCATCATATTGCGGACTCTTCACCGATGTAAACACGGATGGGTTCGTTATAATCTGAATGATGCTATCACAAACGGTCACTAATGTATTATGGGATTAACTTCGACCTACTGCGATATAGTGTGAAGCAACTGTATAACTGTTGGTCACACCTGTAGTATGCAGATGCTCATTGTAGAGTAATATTACTGTCAAGGTTTGTATGTATTTGGGTATAGAGCCGCAATAGAGCTTTGCCTTTGTATTTACATTATGTATTAAGGGTCTGTTTGTATCGATGATTGGCACACATGTGCTCTAAAAACATCATTACAACATGTACGTACCTGTAAGTGAACACACAATAGGGCAAGGTCTTCACTTACCTGTATTTAAATAAATATTATGACAAAAACCTTCACTTCCACTTGCCCTAATGTAAGTAAAGGTGAAGGTCTGTACTTACGTGTATATTAGCTAAGATTATGATAGATATCTTGACTTACCTCTCCTATTAGCAAAGTGGTAAGATGAAGGTACTTGGCTGTACTTACCTGTATGTTAAAAAGTATTATGGTAAAGATTTGTACTTACTAACAGTGTAGTGACTAAATGAGAAATTTTATAAGAATATAGAAAACAACAAAGACATAAAGACAACACCTCAAAGTAACCAATCAAACAGCATTTTAATCGCTATATAGTAAAATGAGAGTATTTCAACTCAAATGCATTCATTGCACTTAGTTGCAATACTTAAATATCATTCATCTAAGTATTGTAACTTAAATGCATGACAGTCAAGTAAACTGGACTGTCAATCTTAGTTCACTTATGAGTATTTCTAAAGATTACCTTCAAAGTACACTAAAAAAATAGGTAAGTCGAAGAATAAATGAGTTGAATCTATATGTTGCTATATTGTACTTTATGTATAATTCACATAATTACCTTATTAGTTTTATAGCCTGGTTCATGTCCTAATCTTAAAGTCTGAACCTAGTGTTTCTACCCATAAGTCATCAGTTCAACATTTCTACCCATAAGTCATCAGTTCAACATTTCTACCCATAAGTCATCAGTTCAACATTTTTACCCATAAGTCATCAGTTCAACATTTTTACCCATAAGTCATCAGTTCAATATTTCTACCCATAAGTCATCAGTTCAATATTTCCACCCATAAGTCATCAGTTCATCAATTGCTGTCAATTAGTTTTATAATGCGTATCTGGCTTTGTAGAGTCTCTTGTGATTGTGATGCTGAATTTCACAGTTGTCTTCACTCTCTTTCATCTCCGAATGCCGATTATCTTGGAGAGCTGTTCTACAATGTCCTTGAACTTCAATGTCTGCAGACTATGTGCAATGGTACTATCGTATCATCCAAAACAGAGTGTCCAAGCTCTCAACATTCTGTGCGCTGGAAGCCAGAAACCTCACCCTATAAACCGGAGTATATTTCTTCGTGAGTTGTGGCACTATGAAGAAACATCCATAGATTGCAAGACAAATGGACGCAATCTATACTAATATGTGACAGGTTGTGTCATTTTCAATACAAACGAGGTCAGATCACAAAATTGTTTTTTAGCCCAATGTAATAGAGAATTTTCTCAGCTTTTCAAAACTGTTTTCAGAATTGAAATTGAAGCAACTTAACCTGAGATACAGGTTTTTATCGAAGAAGGTGTTGGTCAATATGGTCAACACCACAAATTGAGAAAATTGTCTTTAAAGTTGATGGATTGAATTTTAAACAGTATTATTTGTTGACGTTTTGCAATGTCATAGCAACCGCACGCTACAGACATTATATTTTCATGAATGTTGAGATCTATAGGGAAGAGAACATGGCGAACGATATGAAATGGGTCCCGATGATGTCACTTCAACTCGAATACATAAAACAGTGAGGTCAAGGTCACATGTGTCATTGAAAAGGAGCACATTGATGCACAGTAAAGGAGTTACTACCAAATTGTGTTGCACATTTGCACATGATTATTTTGAGCATAAAATTGATGCAAATGTGTCAGTGTTAGAATAATAATCCAATGCACTCACAGAACTTTTACTGAAATGAATGCGTTAGCGTCTTTAGGGTAGACGATCCATGCTTCTGAGCCCGGGGAGACAATTTGAGATCAATGTTACTTGTTTAGTAGCTAAATTAGATTCAAATTAAAGCAAGTTAAAATTGATTAAAATATTATCAAAATAACATGAATATAATATAATAATATAATATCAATAAAAAAATAAACTACTAGCACTGCTGCTACTGTCTGAATGACGTTTACGTTTCCGTATCGGGGCGATAGAGCTAGCCTTAGTAGACTTTCTAGTAGTCTTTTTGGATTTTGCGGCGGTTGAGCTGTGATGTATTGAGTTGACGTATTGAGCTGTGATGACTGTTGAATAGGCGCTGGGCACACAATATCTCTTTTGCTCTCATCACATAACTCTCTGATTTCTTTGAAAAGATATTGCTGACGTTCAACACTCAGACAAGGAGGCGGAATGATTTCAGGCCACCCTGACCTGGCTGACTCTGCAGACATAAGCTGTATATCTTCACTCTCCACGCTATTGGCATGCTTTTTTACTTGGACACTGCCTGCAGCAAAACAACGATTACTGCACACACTGTCTATTAGTATTACACTTACATGAATTGTACATCATTATTGAATTTCTCTATGTTGTACTTTCAAAGCCAAAATTCAGGATGGCAAAGAACACAAAACAAAGTAGGCCTATACCTAATCTTTCCACCGATTAGATAAACTGGTGGTAGCTCTTAATTCGGCTGATCTTTTTGCTTTTTGCATGAAAAAATCCACTTCAGTCCTTTATTGGAACAAGCACAATGCCATGATCATCCATGACAAGCTGGGTGCTGTTTAGGCGAGCCAAGCCATTTACTACCTAATTAAATTAAACTCAGATTAAGTAACCAAGAACCTTTAGATAGTTTCTGTATAAATAGCGCATGCAAGATTTGAACATTCTTACTTCACTAATTGACAAAATGAGAAACATACCTCACCTATATCAGAAAGAGAGGAACTCTGTTAGTTCTGTATTTCCTTTTTAGCAGGCCAAAGCAGTAATCGCAGCTGAATTTCGTGTGACCTGCGACGAGAAAATTCAGTTCAATCTCCTTGTACAGCCCGTTTGCAACGCGCCAAACCAAGTACTGTATTACTGCGTTGTTTTTATTTTGGCCATTAAAAAGGGTTTGATATACATAATTGTACCAATACATTTTCAATACAAACATGAAACTTCAAAACATTGGTTGTTGCTTGCATACCAACAGTTGTCAGCGTGGAACAAAGCTTTCTCTTCATCCAGGCAATAGGTTTCTAGATACTGATGAATATAAGATATGACGATGTTGGCTCCTTTTGTCGAACAAGCAGTCTCATCAATCAGATAATTCACTTGTGCAGGGAAGGTGTCACAGACCACTCCAAATAGCGCACACATCCGAGTGGTTTTGAAATAGAGTGGCCCAGGTTGCTGTGGGTTGGCAGGGTAGTGGACCTAAGAATTAAACAAAACAAAAATTTGTTGTTTTTCTATAGACATGCAAGTACATTGTACATTTACTATTCATATTTTATTTTTTAAATGAATTTTTTTGCTTATAAATTTGATCGTTTTTATAATTCTTAATTAGCATTTGCAATTGCGAATTGTTAAAACTCAGCAATTTTTCAACTTAAAACACTACATTCATAGCTTTATACCTTGTAATAGTCGACTAATTAATGTTATATTTTGGGCTGCGTGTGCGTTATTGACGAAAACATGAAATAAGATTTGCGTTTTGCAACAAGCAATGTTTTAAAAAATGTTTTTGACCTACCTGCTGTGCATACTCAAATCCATAGTGAGCAACATGAGGTCCAGTCAAAGGAGTGTTGGTACCAAGCTTCGAACCTTCTGTTAGATACTGTCGTGACGACAGGATCTCTAAACTACGACCGTTATCAGTAAAACTTGGCGGAAAATTTCCATCTAATCCATCATTTTCAAGATCTAAATCGATCTTATTGTTTCGAAAAACACTATTACATGCTTCTCTACCCTGTAAATTTAAATAATCCACATCGACCTCCACAAATTCTTTCTAAAAGTCACCACCAACGATATCGCGGTTAGACATTTTAAAACGCGATACATAGACTGGATAACCGGAAATGAATTTTCGCCATTTTTGTCGTCCTTAGCAACCACTTCAAAGTCTGCAAAACAGTCTAATAAAGCATCCTAGCGAATCATACGCCTCAGAAACTGATTCCTGACATATGATTCGCCCTAGAAAAGTCACGACCTCAAATTCCAAAAGTCTAAGCTGCATGGACCAGTTTCACTTTGAGAGCCTATTGCGCGCTATATGAAATGCCGCGTTTGTATTGAAAATGATACGCGCTGTCACATATAGTAATAATTTATTTTTATTACATATGTTTCACCAGATCTCACATCTAATATATGTTGTTAGTCTGAGAAATGTTTAAACAATAAAATACTATGTATAGTTGACAAAATTAAACAAAGTTCAAATGAAGTCAAATAACATTTTCACATGAGGCTGTTTCTGCCTTCTTTGTGACAAGACAAGAGACTTTCGCCAGTGCTGGTTATTTCCTTGCTCCATGCTGTAAAATTTGAATTTTCTCAAACCTTGAGAGTGATAGATGAAATTAGCAAAAATTAATTTAATTACCACATATCTGTTTTCTGACTTTAAGCATTTTTTATGTATCTTTAATACCACCAAAAGCGGTATGTAATGTTGTAACAAAACACATGATTTACAAAAATGATTGTAACAATGACTCGAAATTAGCTTTTGTGCTGTACCTTTTAAGCAGCTATTAGGATTTATGCAATCAAATACACGTCATGTTGTATGCACAATTTCGTTTTGTAATGCGTGATAATTTCAAAGGTAGCTTGCATCGGTCAATTATTGTTACTAGTATCCTGGCAGGCCGGTGTGCTGTTGGAGATCATCTGGTTATGTCAAGAAAGTACAGAAAATATCTATTTACGCGATATGCATGTGATTCCATATCTCAGAAAAGGGATGATTGGTGTGTTGTTCAGTGTTACTGTGTATTAAGCTGGTAGCCATGAGATCAAACCCCATTTGGTGTAATATCTTTTTTTAAGATTTAATCCTGGCTTCAGACCAAGGACGAATAGATATGTTTGTTGTTATAGTAAAGATTTTCAACTCAGTAACAGACCATAAATCTGTCAATCTTTTGAGCTGTAGTTTTTTGAGAAAATCAGCTTCTGCTTGTAATTATTAGATTAGTAATGCTGAAACTGGGATACTAAAAATATGTCTGAAAAAACAGAGTAATAGTACAATGTCTAATTTGCAATGGAAGGATTTGTCATTGAGAGTCTTTCATCTAAGTAGTAACTTTTTTTATATAGATGGTAACTACAGCAAACTGGTTTGCTATATCATAATGTTTATTTATGTACAAGTAAATACAGTCGTTAACCAAATTATTTCTGTACATACAGATAAATAGCTACCTTGAAAACATTTTGAAGTAATGTACAAGAAAGTACAAAACTCCATCGTTAGTCCAGATTGTAAAGGGTATAACGATATTTAACTGTTAGACACCTTTAAAACTGCGGTCTTTTTATTTTCATTCACAAAAGCAAGGGACACTCTATCAGCCTGGCATAAGTCTTCTAAGCTTTTCAAAAAGGGAAATAATAGGAAAAGCTCAAAACAATTATATAATAAAGCAAAATAAGTGTAAAACATACAGAAATATATGGTAAGTACTCATCTAACCAGGCATCTGAATTCAGTATAGGTACCTATGCTGGTCTATAAAAACTAAACAGCTATTTTCATTATAATTTTAATCTATGAATCTCAGTGTTTGTTGTTTTTGTCTGTATGTCTAGCTACAGCCGTACCTCATTATAACGATAAAGTTTGCAAAACTAAAATTCCACTTTGCACTGGATTTGAACCTCGGAAACTCTAGTTTTACAACCAGGCATACTATCCACTAAACTATGTGTTCAACTGGCCATAGTAATGGCTAATTGTGCAGGCATGCTATCCACTAAACTATGTGTTCAACTGGCCATAGTAATGGCTAATTGTGCAGGCATGCTATCCACTAAACTATGTGTTCAACTGGCCATAGTAATGGGTAATTGTGCAGGCATGCTATCCACTAAACTATGTGTTCAACTGGCCATAGTAATGGGTAATTGTGCAGGCATACTATCCACTAAACTATGTGTTCAACTGGTTATAGTAATGGCTAATTGTGCATATTTTTCATCACACTGGTTGAAATGTACCCGCTTTAAGCGCTTGTAAAAGTACTACTGCTTACTACTAGCACGCTTAAAAATCATGATTGTGTGAAAGATCATGACTAATAACGTAACCAATATAAACTGGCTTCACGGATCTTATTGTAGTGAAGACTTTGACAAGCCCAAGTTACCAGCTTAAGTTACACAAATAAGCCAGTTTGGTAAGTTTGCCATTGGCTAATTAGTCAACTTACTCCAATGACAACTATATCACCTGCCACAGTTTATAAGCTGCGTTTGTGTTACTCGTGCAACACTGGCCATTCATCTAGTCTTCGCTATAATAACGGTCATGTCGGTCTGTTTGCAGCCACAATTGATGGTTAAAAAAGTTGCATCAAACAGGGCTTGAACTCACAACACAACTTTTGAACTAGTTAACCCACTAAATCCACTTAACCCACAGCACCATAGAGACAGCCTGGCTAGGCTACTCTTGGCTCACTTGTATAGTATAAGACTGAAAACTTTTTGGTCATATTTGTATATTGATTCAAATTCTGTTTTTATTCTATTTTACAGCAAACTTTACGCTTTGTAACATTATCTGTTTACTTCTTGCTGCCTTTCAGCAATCTTTTAATTTTTAAATCTTTTAAATTAAAAAAATTTTATAACAGCTACTTGCTCCACGAGCAAGTATGTTTTTACCTTGGGAACCATTTTGAATGTCAATAATATCAAAAAGTTCCATCGCTATGTTGAAACTTTTAGTATGTGATGACAACTCCCATTTATAAAAGTCTAGAAAATATTGAATTGCTAGATAAAATAGATCAAAAGCTATAATCAAATTTCCACAACCTAATGATTAATCCTCATATAAATATTTAGATGATAAACATGCTGACTGCTTTAACATTGCGTAGAATAGATTAAAAATACATCTATGTGTAGGATCTCAGGCTTGCCATGTACATGTATATAGATAACTAGATGAATGCTCGGCATTGCACGGTTAATAGAATATTTGCCTGATTTTGAGTAACTTACCTAGAAAACTAGGTCTTTACTTAAATTTTTGCTAAAATACTACCCGCAGTTTGCATCAGCTTCACAGTTGTTACGCGTAATGGTAGTTATTAAGCCCAAGCAAGCGCCTTCAGGGGTGAGTATCTTAACCAATGTAATGACTATTTCCCAAATTTATCCATTGTATTCCGTGTAGTTTAATGGTTAAGTTCGCCATGCTTAGATCTGGAGGTTTCAAAATCAAACCTAATGCCAAGGTGGATTTTTCATTGCTAGATGTTAATTGGTATAACTGGATAAAGAGTTTAACAGAAAGACAAACACCGAGATTTTTTATATGTATTGATGTTTTTTATTATGTTTATGTTATTTAATATGAATATCCCATTCTTTGTTGTATAGACACCCATGTATAGAAAAACTATAGCAAATAGGATTTAAAAAAATCTTCACTGATGCGTATACTGGTTTTTATTTTATTGTAACTAAGACTAAAAATATAACTATTTAAAAATTTCCAAATGTGCAATTTATAAACATGGAATACAGTTGAAAATTGGCAAAACACAATTATATGCATATACTAGTATACAAAAATATGGCAAGTGTCACTGCAAAATATTATTATCATCTCAAGCAAGAGAATAAGTAAAGTATAGAAATAGATGACTAATACATAAATGTTATCAGTTCTCCTTCAAAATATTCAATTTTTATTGCATGCTGTTATATTATACCTTAATTTTTTCAACCACAACCTTTTGTAGAAGTTAAGTATTGCCTCTTGCCAGCTCACCTCTTTGATGATGTCAAGACTCATTTACAAGAATTTTGATTAGCAGGTAAAAAGAACAGTTGTCATAAGTTGACAGAGCACTTGCTAAATGTTGACATGGGAGTTACCATTCGTTGACGGAGCCACTGTTATAATTTAACAAAGCACTTGCTATAAGCTGTCAAATAAACAGGAATCAAGCTAGGCGAGGTTTCTGAATATAACGAAGGCTGATATATGAAAAGGTATAACAGGTTACATTGAGTACCAGGAACAATAGATATATATGCCAAAGTTCAAACCCAGCTGATACTAGTGTGTGCTTTTCTAACAGCTCATTGGTCGGGATATATGGCAGTGAGGAATTCTGGAAAGAAGATCCTGTGAGATTATAGCAAGCATGATAGGAGCTTTCATTTGGTGCACATCTGAAAGAAGATAGTGTTTTGAACTGTCAACAAGGGAGATAAGTTATAGAGTGAAGAGACGCAATGGGAAAAATAAAGTTATGCTATGGTTATCATAACATTAGCCTAATTTTGCCTCATAGGTACATGACAAATTTAAACTTTTGGCATGGCAAGTAAACACCCTACCAAAGTTGTAACTTCTTGCACCTGTAAAACGTGATGTGTGTAAGTATTGCGTGGAAGCCAGCCGAACACTAGCACCTAGCGTTCAAGCTAGGAGGTCATTAACCAGCTGCATGCTGCACTACTAGCAAATCAATCGGAAACTAACCTGTCTGAGGAGTACAATCGGTTTTAATGTTGTTAACCGAGCTGGCTGTAAACCAGCTGACTCAACTGTGAAATATTTTTTCTCAAGCAGGTTTACCTATGGCAGTAAAATCTTGGCTCCTGATTGGTTTTAGTAATTGAGTTTTAGTAGCCAAAACCTAGATCATTACATTAAAAATTAATAGTTATAATTAGAAAGGAACACATAATTCCAAATGACGTAGTAAAAATTATATTATCATTCAAGGAGTACTGTTAAAACGTAAGAGGGTGCTCACTTAAAGCTCATTGATTTAAACCATTTTTAATAAAACTACAGAATTATGTGTTCCTTTCTAATTATAACTATTAATTTTTAATCTAATGATCTAGGTTTTGGCTACTAAAACTCAATTACTAAAACCAATCAGGAGCCAAGATTTTACTGCCGTATGTAAACTTGTTTGGGATAAAGATTTTACAGTCCGGCTGAAACCATTTCGGTTATTAAGGACAAAGTCAGCTCTGCTAATAAGGCTACAACCGGCTCTGGAAAAGCTAGTCACATTATCTTTATCTACTGTATATATATATTTCTCAAAGTATGTCATCGGTTTTCTGTCTTCTGTCGTCTGTCTGCATTCCGTCTATAGATCTTAAAATCTTGATATTGAAGTTCCGCAGTCTGATGGATTTGAACTCACACCGTATAAATCGACAAGTTTCTAATCCGGACACTCTACCACAGAGCTAGAACACCATAGTGATCAGACATGTTTCGGCAATATGTTTGTTTTGTTATATATATATAGCGGCTACACCATGCGCATGCTAATTATTTTAGCTTTGCGTCCACGAGCTACGATGCTTCTGTTCAGAAATATTTTGGGACCAAAGTGCATGCTACGCAATGCTTATTCGTCTTTTTTCGTTAGGGCTAATTTATTAATTATATATTAATTAATTATTAAATATTAATATATTAAAATTAATAAATTACTCAATAATTATTTATTAATTTATTTAAATGGTTTGATTCTTGTGGAGCAAGTAGAAGAACTCGGTCAGTTCCTTTACAGTACGAACCTGCAACCTCTAAAGTTATGAAAATAGAAACTGGTAGTTGGTCTTGATGCGGCAACACGCAGTAACTAGTGTTGAGAATCTACTTTAGATGGCATTCACACTAAGGCAAAGCTCATCAATTTGTTTTTAAAAATAATTCCATTCTTTATATCTTGATCCTGAACTCTATAATTCCTGAGCAGACAATTTGTGGTCTTTTCAAGCTTCCCAAAATGGCAACAACTGCCAGTCAACTGCCAGTCAACTGCCAGTCAACTGCCAGTCAACTTGTACAAATGGCAACAACTGCCAGTCAACTTGTACAAATGGCAACAACTGCCAGTCAACTTGTACAAATGGCAACAACTGCCAGTCAACTTGTACAAATGGCAACAACTGCCAGTCAACTTGTACAAATGTCAATTCAAAGTTGCCATGTAATATAAATTTGAATAAACAACATGTTGTTGGTTTCATTGTTTTATGGAGTGGTTTCTACTACCTACTTGAACTTTTTAAAAAGTAAGCTTTAATCATACTATTGTAGGTAATACTAACCTTATCTGAGCATTGCTTAGGTCTATGGTTATCATTGCATCTGCAGCGTACATCAAGAAAGAGAGATGTTTAACCCAGAGAGCCCATGGCGGAATATGGCTAATGTAAAAGCCTGCAGACATCATAGAGACAACCACAATAGTTGTGGAGGCGGTGAGAAGGGTCCCCACATTTGTGATGAGAGTGCTCAGCACGGTGCTATAGTTCTGTAATACAATGCAATATACCTCCTTTTGTACAACTGCTTAGTTGGTTTTCTTAATGAATAGTCATTCGAATTTTTTACAGTCAAATGTTTACTTACGATACGATTGCATTAAGATTGCGAAATGATTCCAATATGACTACGATACAATTATGATATGATTATTATACGATAATGATATGACTATGATATGACTATGACAAGATCACGGTACGATTATGATATGATTATTATATTATTACAATAGGATAACAATATGGTTATGATATTATTACAATATGGTTAGGGTATGCTTATGATATGATTACAATATCATTACGAAATGGTTATGATATGGTTACAATATGATTATGATATGATTGTGGTGTGATTATGGTGTGATCATGATGTAACTATGATATGATTGAGATATGGTTAAGATATGATCAAGACACAATTATGATAAGGTTATGATAGGGTTATGATAAGGTTATGATAGGGTTATGATAGGGTTATGAGAGGGTTATGATAGGGTTATGATAAGGTTTTAATATGATTGCGATATGGTTATGATACAAATACAATATGAATGCGGCATGAGTTTTTCATTATAAGGTGTAAGGTTCTAATAACTATTTGATCTTAACCTTGATTTTATTTAATAACTATTTTTATCATCAAAAATTTGAAATTTATCAAAAGGCGCAGTTTTGAAAGTAAGATTAAAAAGGTTGGCAACAATTGAGGCAAAAATGTTACAAAACTGAAAAAAGTATATACATGAAAAGTTAGTTTAAACTTTACCTAGTGTAAGTTAGGGTAAGTTACACGGAGTATTTTCATAAACACTTCTTCATCCTAACTTACATGTACATGCATTATTAACAAACCTAAGGTTTGTCAGGTATTTTTAAGTGTGCACCTAAAAACCTAAGTGTTTCCAATGCAATTTAACCATAAAATCCTTTCTCTCTATTACTTCTTTATAATTTGGATTTTATAAACAATTTGCATTTTACATTTTATTTTTTACGTTTTACATGTGTATATAATATATTTGGTTTCTTGTTTGAAGTGTGCATTATGAGCCCCTGTGAGTTTTTCGATTATGAAACAAATTACAATTGTTTTTTTGGAGTATGTATATATTAGGAATGCTCCAACATATAAACAGATTTGAGAATGAGTTCACTTCATCTCTGTATGTAGAGTATTGAATATGCTGATGTTATGTAGAGTATTGAATATGCTGATGTTATGTAGAGTATTGAATATGCTGATGTTATGTAGAGTATTGAATATGCTGATGTTATGTAGAGTATTGAATATGCTGATGTTATGTAGAGTATTGAATATGCTGATGTTATGTAGAGTATTGAATATGCTGATGTTATGTAGAGTATTGAATATGCTGATGTTATGTAGAGTATTGAATATGCTGATGTTATGTAGAGTATTGAATATGCTGATGTTATGTAGAGTATTGAATATGCTGATGTTATGTAGAGTATTGAATATGCTGATGTTATGTAGAGTATTGAATATGTTGATGTTATGTAGAGTATTGAATATGCTGATGTTATGTAGAGTATTGAATATGCTGATGTTATGTAGAGTATTGAATATGCTGATGTTATGTAGAGTATTGAATATGCTGATGTTATGTAGAGTATTGAATATGCTGATGTTATGTAGAGTATTGAATATGTTGATGTTATGTAGAGTATTGAATATGCTGATGTTATGTAGAGTATTGAATATGCTGATGTTATGTAGAGTATTGAATATGCTGATGTTGAATGACAGTACTGATGAGTCACTGTGTAACGATTGCCATAACATTCATAGCAAAACTATCATTGCATACCAAAGCTCAGAGAAATACAATACTCACGAATGATGTTAGCGTGACCAAATATAGAGAGAGGAGTATTTCCAGAAAGACACAAAAGTCATTGTTCAGTCCAGCCAACCAGTAAGCACTAGTCAACATGACCGTTGGCACAACCAGGCTCAAAGGCACGTCTACAGAAATTTTGGCTAAGAAGAATGCTGATAGTCTATAGTAGCCACCCAGCCTTTCCTTATTCATTGTTGGTCTCAAGCTTGGGACTAAAATTAGAATACTAATGCATTATTTAGGACCTTATAGTATTTCTTCAAAGATTGGTTGGTAAGTCAACCATCAAACAAATATTTACAGCACAACAAAGATAGTACTCTCAGAAGTGAATATATATCTACAGATATACATGTACATGCATACATTGTACAACGTATTTACAGTACAACACATACATAGTACAATATATATATAGTACAACACATACTACATAGTATATATACATGTATATATATGTATATATATATATATCTGTATATATATATATACATATATATATATATGTATATATATATATATATATATCTATAAACATATGTGCATACATAGTAAGACGTATATATAGTACAACATATACATAGTACAATGTATATATAATACAACACATACATAGTACAATTTATGGGACATATAGTACAACATAAACATATATTCATCTACATATATGTACATATACAGTATATATACATATATATATTTTTAAATGTGTATAACTTGCAGTTAGGCTAATCTGGAATTAAGGTATTAACCATGCTTTGTTATCAAAGTACATGTAATTGTTTTCTAATTTAGGTGAATGAGAATTTTACAATGGAAGCATAGCCCAAAACTTGAAACTGAGTAATTACAGTTGAAGCCTTAAATAATCATTCAAGAATATAGGCCTTAACTAAAACTCAAATGGTGTGATTCATGCAGCAGTCCTCAGACATGCACCGCTGAGCAACTCCTCTGAAATGATACAAAGCCCTTTAATTGCAATAGAAAGTGGGTATAATCCACTGCCACACCTTTTGTTTAAGTTAAGTATAATATAATATTACATGTTTGAGCTAAAACATATAAAACCACACAATAATTCATGCTTTTGTTCATCTTGGCACATGTGCTGGAGCCATGGTAATCCGTTTAATTACCACATGTTACACATCATTAGATGCAAATATTTCTCCTTGCTCTAGCGAAATATAACAAAAACCTTTCAATCCCATTTTATAGCAGAGGTGATGGAGTTGTATCATCTTGTTATATCTTCAGTGTCTGATCACAAATCACTTTACACACCTCCAATAGCCCTCTTTTAGGGCCACCAATTATTACAGGAGTTGTTCAAATTATGTTGCTGTAGTATCACAAAATAAATTAGTTGAGAATATAATAAGTGAATAACTAGGATATCTTTGGTTTTTGTTAAGGTCAGTTGTATACGCATGTTTTTAAAACAAATGATTTGCTAATTTTTGCTTATCAGAAACTCACTCCATATTAATCGTTAGAAAATTCTGCATCTAATAGTATATCGTTTAGTGGTCTTAGGACAATTAAGGCAGTATATCATAGCTATCAGCAAATACATGTATCTCTTAAAATATAGCGCGGCCTTATAATTTCTGACGGCGCTGTAAAATTTTGGTTTTCTCAACATTTTGCTCAGTCTTTTTTGTCTTTGATCATTTTTACTTTTAATATCAGTTATACATTAACTCATTCCCTATACATGAGCTACCCGGCTGTATATCACAGCCAGTTTAACTGATACTTTATGTTTAGCTTCCATCCAATTTGACCAATACTCATATTCAGACTAACACACATATTTAGACTAACACACATATTTAGACTAACACATATTTAGACTAACACACATATTTAGACTAACACATATTTAGACTAACACACATATTTAGACTAACACACATATTTAGACTAACACACATATTTAGACTAAGATTCACATATTTAGACCAACACACATATTTTGACTAATACACATATTTAGACTAACACACATATTTAGACTAACACACATATTTAGACTAACACACATAATTAGACTAACACACATATTTAGACTAAGATACACATATTTAGACTAACACATATTTAGACTAACACACATATTTAGACTAACACGTATTTAGACTAACACACATATTTAGACTAACACACATATTTAGACTAACACATATATTTAGACTAACACACATATTTAGACTAACACATATTTAGACTAACACACATATTTAGACTAACACACATATTTAGACTAGCACACATATTTAGACTAAGATACACATATTTAGACCAACACACATATTTTGACTAATACACATATTTAGACTAACACATGTATTTAGACTAACACACATATTTAGACTAACACACATATTTAGACTAGCACACATATTTAGACTAAGATACACATATTTAGACCAACACACATATTTTGACTAATACACATATTTAGACTAACACATGTATTTAGACTAACACACATATTTAGACTAACACACATATTTAGACTAACACATATTTAGACTAACACACATATTTAGACTAACACATATTTAGACTAACACATATTTAGACTAACACATATTTAGACTAACACATATTTAGACTAACACATATTTAGACTAACACATATTTAGACTAACACATATTTAGACTAACACATATTTAGACTAACACATATTTAGACTAACACATATTTAGACTAACACATATTTAGACTAACACATATTTAGACTAACACATATTTAGACTAACACACATGTATATCAGCTATCTGTCATCTACTTTTTCTTTCTGAGCCTCTTTGATTTTCTTATTCACTACTCTTCTTGAATGTATTTCAGTTAAATAAAAAACAACTTACAGGTTATCGCAGCATCTATAGACCCGACAAATCCCAAGTGAGCCGAGAGAAAGTAGAACTAAAATGAAGATAATCAGTTAAAACTAAAACAGTAAATGCAGCTTTCTTAAAGCACTTTATATCCTATAATCTAGTAAGTTCTAATAAATTCGAATAGACTCTAGCAGACTTTGGCATACTCTAGTAAGCTCCAGTAGAAACTACTAAAATCTAATAGAATATAATAGATTAGCAGATACTAGCAACATCAGACAGAAGATTTGTAGGTTTTTGTAGATACTTTTTGTAGATATTTGTAGATTATAATAAATTCTAGTAGACTCTGTAAAGTTGTAAAAAACTCTCAAAAACTCTAATAATAACTTTATTACACTCTAGTAGATTCTAGTAAACCGTAATAAACTTTAGCAAACCAAACTTTGTTCATAATTAACTCTTTTAGATTCCTAGAAGCAGCTCTAGTCATAAATAATTTAACTGAGTTAAATTAAACAGGGTTAAAAAATTAAACATAACTTTGACAATCTTAAATGATTTTGCCAGAGAAGCCTCACATTCTTATCAAACTCACCAATTATTGATAACTAGAAATGGTAACATCTATTCTTTTTTATGATTTGAGCCTTACCAAGCCAAGTCGGTCCAACAATCTGTCCTCATCGTGTCCAATCTGATACCAGACTAAGCCAGCAAAGCAAGTGATGATAAGGCATTCCACAAGATGAGTCTTACTGAGTATTATAGGTCGAACCTGCTTGAAGTTCCTGTATGAGAAGAGATGGATTACTGACAAGCTGTGTTCTCACTAGATTTGGTTTGTATAGCTGCAACCGACTATTTACTAACACTTTTTTAAAGTTTTTTTGGCACTAGGAAAATGATTACATGAGCTAATTTAGACCAAATTTGGCATCTCAACGTATTTGTTGTCTCTCATCCTCACACTTTGGATATTTATATACTAATAGAATGTTTAGACTCTAAGGAACCTAATTAATTCAATGTCAAAGAAAATGTTTTGTTTTCTCTTTATTTAGTAGGCAATTATTATTGTAACTCAATTGTTAAAATTTCCAAAAGTCACTTGCTGGAGGACTGGCACACAAAATACTAAAACCAGTCTTTTTATGCCAATGGCTGTATTCAGGATTACCATCATATGAAGAGTTGTTCGGACATCCAAAAAAAATGTTAGGGTGCTCTGATCAGAGAAGTTTCTTTTTATTAACAATGTGATAACCGGTGATACTTGTACACATACTTGGAGACATGCTCTTTTAAATGGTGTGTAACTTGACCAAAATATAATAAAATTAAACACATTAGATCAATAACACTATAAGGAATCAGAATATATATAAGTTTTAGAAATCTCTCAGTAAGAACTTGAAAGTTATTTAAGTGCAAAACTGAAAAACCATGATTAGTTGATTGTGTGTATCAATTATCTTGCAAGACGCTGTGGTACTGCGTACGCTAAGTACTAATACTATGAAGCAGTCACACGGTACCCATCAGCTACTACCACCACAATTGACAAATTCAGAGATTGAATTAGGTTTAGTAGAACTGTATGAATCTCTACTGGCGCAGAAAACTATAAGCTGGCGTAACAATATGTGTAGAGTGGGCTGTATAATACTGTGAACTATGAGACTATAAAAATTAGAGAAACAATTAGAATAAGAAACAAGAGTAATTGTTAGTGTTTTAACAAATGCTCTTTAAGAGAAATCTTAGTGCCAAGTACAAAGAGAGCTCAGCTTTCTCCTATCTATGTTTACCTTCTAGCTAAAACGCGGTATTGTAACCAGAAGCTAGTAGGCCATTTGGAGTTGTACTCCTTGTCATATCTCGTTCGGTCAGCTGGCTCACCGTTCATCATGATAGTCACATCTGGGAGCGCTACACAAACAAACCAACAAGTTGCATTTGTATAGAGGCTACATATTATTCGTGTGAAATTATATTTCTTTATGACAGTGGCATGACACTATGACAGTGCTGGCAGTAACAGTGATTTGACACTATGGTGGTGCTATCGGTACCAGTAACATGAAATTATGTCAGTACTACCGATAACAGTGAGTTGACACTGGCAGTTTTAGCAATAACATTGACATGACACTATGGTGGTACTAATAATAACATTGACATGACACTATGGTGGTACTAGCAACAACAGTGACATGACACTATGGTGGTACTAGTAATAACATTGACATGACACTATGGTGGTACTAGCAATAACATTAACATGAAACTATGGTGGTACTAGCAATAACATTGACATGACACTATGGTGGTACTAGCAACAACAGTGACATGACACTGTGACTGTACTAGCAATAAAACTGTGCTGTGTAAGCTCACAGTGATTCTGTTCAAGTTAAGATTGACCATAGCTGGTCTTTCATACAAACTAAGGTTCTTGTCAACGTTCCTTGTCATGCTGTGCTCCTAATAAAAACATGTAATACAAGTAGTTCTCGCTTAATGCCAGGGTTACTTCTGAAGACTGACCTACCACTCAATGAAGCAATTCGTCGTTCAACAAACTGCCCCCTTTTGAGCCACTATTCCATTTGTATAGCCTATCTACAGTATACTGTACATTGTACTGTACACTGTACTGTACGCTGTACTGCACGCTGTACTGCACGCTGTACTGTACATTGTACTGTACGCTGTACTGTACGCTATTCTGCACGCTGTACTGCACGCTGTACTGTACGCTGTACTGTACGATGTACTGTACACTATACTGTCCACTGTATTGTACTTCACCCTTTCTCTTTCACTACTTTTTATAGAATTTTTATTAATAAGTGTGCTTTTTAATACAAGAACAATAAATTGAAAACAAATTTTCCCGTAGCTTTCTACACGTGCAAAAGCACGTAAACAAATATTAGGTTTCCATAGAGTATATTGTGGTAGATGTTACGTATTTTTACCCATTCTTTATGTTTATTTTTTGGCATTTCTCATTTCATTCAGTATTTGTATGTACCATAGCTATTTTTTATAATGTTTTAACTATGGCACATATTAGCCTAACACCCAGTATATGCATAAATGCAAAATATTTGTGTATCACCCAGTATGCAGTAAGTGCATTAAACAATAAAATGACTAGCTTACATGTGTGATATCTTTGCATTCATGGATTATTTGATGGTTTTAAAAATACACTCTTTTTTATTCTCATTTTTTGTAATTTTTAAAAAGTGTTATTGTTACTCCGTGTCATTCATAAATGACTTAAAATGACCCCATTTCTAGCTGAGAACGACCTGTAAATCTGAACGGTTAATTCAAGCTGTGCAGGTTGTAGCTGATGTGGAACAATAGTGACAATAAAAAAATGATAACATTCAAAACTTTGCATGTTATCAGTCATTGCACGACTCCTACACTTTAAAACAAGTATAAATAAAAATTTAAATTATTTATCCCATTGTGTCAGATTATTGAGACTTGCCTTCTCCTTTCTCAAAAAAGGTGAAACCTTGATTGGTGTACTCTTGTGTCTTATTGATCTTGAGTGGACTCGTGACGCACCCCTCGTCTATATGCCTCTCTTCGTGTAGTTGGTAACTGCAAGAGTTCATCCATTGATTGCTAGTAAGTTGATATGATTAAACAATACATGTCAGCCTCCACTGTATGATAGGACAACTCCTTACCTTTCTGACTTCATCCCTGCTATGATCATAGATTTGGTTTCTTCCGAGTCTTTCACTTGGTCCACTGTAATGAATATAATTTACCAGTTATAATTACTAGTATCGGTATATGGTGCGTTTACCGTTATATCTTGTTTTAAATGTGGTTGTTATTGAAGCTATATTTAACTATATAACATGCTTGGTGTTAAATTAGTTACTTTTTTTAGAAATTTAGAACTGGTTTTTTTTTAAATATAATCATTCTCGTTTTGAAGGCGTCATAGGCAGTGCATCGCCATGTCATTTTTGCACAATATATTGTATAATATATTATTAATATATTATAATCATGTTGTACTTTGCTGATCACAGTATGAATGTAACAATATTTTATATTCATGCCATTACGAGTATAATATGTTACAACACGTTTAGTATAGTGCTCATTCCATATGAAACATGCTATGAATATGATATATTTAATGACCATCAAAGAAACATAGTTTAATCAATAATAAAAACTCCTTAATTCAATAATCAATGAAAAAAATTAGGAAAAAAACTAAAATGTCAGTAAGAACACCTAAGATCTCAGAAAGAACATTTACCTTGTCAACAAGAATACTTGCCATGTCAGTAAGAATACCTAACATGTCAGTACAAATATTTAACATGTCAGTAAGAATATCTACCATGTCAGTAAAAATACCTAAAATGTCAGTAAAAACACCTAACATGTCAGTAAAAATACCTAAAATGTCTATAAGAATACCTAACATGTCAGTAAAAATACCTAACATGTCTATAACAATACCTAACATGTCAGTAAGAATATCTAACATGTCAGTAAAAATACCTAACATGTCCGTAAGAATACCTAACATGTCAGGAAGAATACCTAACATGTCAGTAAGAATACCTAACATGTCAGTAAGAATACCTACCATGTGAGTAAGAATACTTGCCATGTCAGCAAGAATACCTAGCATAACGATAGAAATACCTATTATGTTAGTACAAACACCTAATATGCCCAGAAGAATCCCTAACAACATGAATGTCTTACAACAGATTATGCATGATCACAAAGTAGGACTTACTCGATGGAATGAGACCTGGGTTTTATAGGGAACTTACGTATATGATCAGCAAGGTTGTAGTTGGGAGGACAAGGTAACCCCAAACCTTCAAAATATTCTGCACAGCGACTGATGCTTCCATTGAAGGCCACCTGACCATCACATAACAATAATAACTTGTCAAACATGCTGAATATTTGACTGGAAGGCTGATGTATAGAAACAATCACCATTTTCCCTGACATCTTAGCATAGTTCTTTAACGCAGAGCACAAGCTATAGGCTGAAGAGGAGTCAAGGCCTGATGTTGGCTCCTACAATTCAGTTTTGCTTTAATTAGTGTAAACGCTTACTTGTTGGGGAAATGAAACTTACAACAGCAACACTTAGTAGTGCTAAAGCATCCTCATTATATAGATAGCCTTAATACAGTAGAAAAAACAATCCTTACATCTAGAAGCATAAGGGAAGGGTTGGTCAGGAGCTCACAGGCTATGGATGTCCTTTTCCTTTCTCCTCCAGACAAGCCGCGTACAATGTGGTCTCCGATCACTTAAAAAGTATTTCAATTATAAACTTACAGTTTAGAGCGAGTTGTTTGACTGACAACATAGTTTCTTTTCTGACTAGTACACTGGCAGCCCCAAATGCCATGGGAGATCATCATATGTAATGAGCATGTTCACATTTATTCTGAGATGAGGAAAAGTGATTGAATGGCACAGATGGTAGCCCGCTTGGAAGAGCATCCAAATACCTGAGTGTGATTCTTGTGGGGGCAATCTCTTTTTCCTAAATCTCTTAGACAAACCTCAGACAGACAAACAAACAAACGGACAAACACAGCCCTTATTAAGGTGAAGATTTTAATAACTAGAGAAATGGAGTGTGACAGAGAACAAATGGCCAGCTTGCTAGCTCTGTTATCATTCACGTGGTTTTAGTAAATATGGTGCTCGAAAGATTTAACTTTTTTTTGTAACAGTCTGATATATTTATAAAAATTGAACTCTTTTAAACTGAAAGCGTTACAAAATTATTGGTAAACTCATTTAAATTCTTTTAAAAGATCAATATAAAACCTCAAACCAGCCTAAACTTAAATTTGCCAAATAGTTTCAGGCGTAATCATGACAGCTTAACTATAGTTGCCGCTGCCTTTGGTAATGAACGGTTCACCGACTATTCTAGTAGACAACACAAATCTTTATTACCCGTCTGTGTCCGAAGCAACTTTTAGAAGTTAGAAAAAAGATTGTATCACATGGGAACCAATCTCAGATATTTGGCTCAGCAGCCAGCGCACTGCTACCTGCACCAGTCTACAACCTTGCTGCTACTCGGGATAATAGTTGAACACAGAGGTATTACACATGACAATCTCTCGGGGCACATAGGACTGCCAGGCCATGGTACTAGTATGTACAACTACAAAGATACGATTGCTTATAATTTTGTTGACTTGTCTTGAAGGTGGTTTTATAAACCTAAGTGTGTTCTGTTCTATTAGTTATGTTCAAATGTACTGCTGTTCATTATCTTTCCAAGCCTAAATATTGGTTATTGTCTTCTCATGCTGTAGGTTGAAATAATTTACCTGTGTGATTTATCAAGTTATTAAGCGACACTCTCTCATTATTTTATTTGCATCATTAAAGTGTAAAAAGATTAAATGCTTTAATTTGCTGCAAACTCAGTAAAAATAAGAACATATATTTGACAAGCAATGCAAAACTATAAGCTGTGCACCATAGCCTATGCTAAAAACTGTGTCTATTGGAGGGTGTGCAGTAATAGCGTTATGGTTCAATACAATCCTTTTAAGCCATAAAATCTCCTACTCATGTTGTTCAGGTGTATTTAAAAAACAACTGATATCAGTTTAAATGTATTTTTTTTAAATAAGTGTATTATAGTTTTTTCATTTTAGAACATTTACCGCAACTTGATATAAGTTAAATAATGCTTACAAAAGGTGAAATATTTACTTTACATGTAAGAAGTGTTCATTGGCATACAAAAGATAACTGTGCTATAAAAAGGGATTTAAAGTTGTTGTTATGACTCTTCTACATGTTTGCAAACTAATATGCTTGCCAGTAAATTTACTTCAACTAAATAAACTTATAAAAAATAAATTTATTATAAATTTAGCTATTTTTATAATTTAATATATTTTATTTAATTTGGAAAACTACTAAAAGACTTTTGATAGAAAACAGCTCATTTCAACACAACTATTTTATAGTCTCATACAAGCAGTTTGTTCGCATTGGAATTGATAGCTGACAACTCTTAAATATTTGAGCTCAAATTTAGGAGCATTCAGCAAAATTATATAGAGCTAGGCTGCCTTTAGTCGATATATTGAAACTTTTATTCTTTATACAAGTTGTTTACTCTAAAAAATGAGTAAACAAATTAAATGAGAGAATATTATAAAAACATTATTGAATATAACATTCTGTAAATAATCCTATTAGTTACGCCTTATAGTTTATGAAGGTGCCAAAGTATGCTTGTGGACATGTAACTATCTTCAGCACAGACAAAGACAGATAGATACACAAGGAGCAGGCTTAGTGATTAATAACTACAGCTTCATGACCAGAAAGCTTAGAGTAACTGTTAATAACAATAATATCTAATAGCATTTGCTAATTACAACCATTAGATAAACTATGATAAAGCATGGACTATGATGAAGAAACATGAAAGGCAGCAGTTTCGCTGTTTCCAGAGTCTTGCTATGACACGTTGCGTCATATAGAGATTTTTTGGGAATACTTGAGTAAGTTTTCTGCTGATTAACAAAAATGCAACTACAAGTGATTTAAATTTTATCGACAATAACACAATTATTTTCAAAAACTGCAGCTAATGTGATGTTAGAAATATCAAATTGTTCCAAGCATATGTTACAATGCTGCTTGTAGTTTTGATACCGGTAAACGGATGTTCTCAATAAACAAGCTAATGATTATATAAGCTTATTTTTCTATCTATTAACTACTGAAACCTCTCTGCACTAACCAACTAAACCATGTAAATGAATATGATGTTGGGTTACAGGGAGTTTCATAGTATCATTTTATTTATTGCCAATCGTACCTTTGTTTGTGAAATAGACTCATTATTATGAAAAACGCATTATACAAACATTCAGTGCGCCATGAGAGATTGTCAGGTGTAATAATTATATGCAAAAGTATTTCAACATATGGAAAGGAGGTTGATTAGTGCAGGAGTTACAGTATTGTGTTTCCAAGATTAGTGTAAAAGTTCCAAACCCTGTTTGTTGCAATTCTTTTTTCAAATATCAAAGCTTCAAGCATCAGACAGGCGGATGAAAGGATGTGACTCTTATTATAGCACAGATTAGATGAATTCCCAGCGTTGCCCGGATAATAAAACAGTCTTTAAACAGAAAACTTATTTTTGTTTTACCTATATAACATTTATCATCCTAACTTTTAAACTTCATATCATGAGAAGAGTATTTTTTGTGCAGCTCAAATGAATTAAGAGAAAAAATAAAACAATTGTAAAGGTTTTCAAACTGTTTCAAACAACTGTAACTTTTAAAATTGATATCATGAGGAAAGGGTTTTGTTGAAGTAAAGTAGGAGAAAAAATAAAACTGTAGAGGTGTTTAAATGTAATTGTGAAATCATTAGCAAGTAATGGCTAAATATAGTCTGTATTGCTATGATTACATTGAAAAATTATTTGGTACACGATTATATGATGTTGGTTCGCAGCAGTGTCGGCACCATAAAGTGAAAATATCGTATAGATTTATAAAGTGGTATAGAAACCCATTAATATTATCTAATACAATCGCTTCCTGATAAAAATCATCAAAATCATCCTCATTAAAAATAGTAACAAAACAATATATTAATCTTAACAACTACAGTTACCTAGACTAAGTTTAGTGCATTTTGTAGGTATGATCTGCAAGAAAATGTAACATTACAATGTGCTATGCGGAAAGTTCTTACCTTCAAGACAGACGTGTAACATAAACGCTGAATTTAACTTATATGAATTTAGCTACTAAGAACATACTTCAAGGAAGTTTTAGTATGTATTTTAGTAAACTTCAAACTTATAACTAAAATTTTATCACTTTTCTGTTTGCAAACCTGTTTTTACTCTAACGGATACACTAGACTGATACAGCAGTAAAATAGCATATCAACATTTTTGTTATTTTGTCGTAGTCAGTACAACAATTTCCAAATTTTAATTTCGAGATAAATTATTGTTGATATTGTATAGCGGAAAACAAATTCACTCTAGTACAACGAGGACGAAAAAGTCAGGCAAAAAATATTTTATAACAGGAGCCTTGTAATACGTGGGTGCAATGTATCAACTAATTTGTCATTTAGCGTGCCAATCGAGAAAAGGGTATACGGTATATGATAGGAAGTAATAGAATTGTAAGGACTGTGTAGCTCAGGGGTTTAATGTGTGGTTAGCAACTTGCAGTTGCAATCTCCGTGAGTTCAAACCCAGCACGAAGTGAGCTTTTTATTCCAAGATTTTAATAGCTATAACTGGACAGACAGACAGACACTGAGGTTTATATACATAGACTAGGATCCTGACAGTCTAGTTTGCCCATGAAGCACACAGCATCACTATTTGCATAATGATGTTGAAAAGTCAAAATGAAAAGCAACCTTTTTCTCAACTTTGGCTTCAGACAAACTTGGTTCTTGTTGTAATAAACATTTTTGTTCAACAGGTAGAAAATTTTAGTTTATACTCTCTAGTGGCAGGTTAATCATTCATTTAGTTACATTCTGTTCGTATCTCCTTCTTGTAACCAGAAACTTGTTACTGTTTGAAATCAATAAAGTATACTACCTGAGAGTATGCCTACCTGTATGGAGACATTTCTTCATATCAAGAGCATCTACAATATCATCCAACCTTCTTTTCTTCTCCTTTTCTGGCATCGAGCCAGGAAGGCGTAACATTGCGGTAAACTGAAGTATACACAACGTTGGTCATAATAATCTGTGAATATAATACTATTGGCCCTTTGCCAGTCAAATAGGTATCATCAGCATTTACTTGAGTGATTGGTCAGGCAATGTAGTCGGCTCAGTTCTCCACAGTAACTGTAGAGAACTGAGGCTACATTCTATAAAACATAATACCATGAACAGTCAGTCTGATGCTAACCCATAGAGTTTCCCAACAGGTGAGGTTAGCTAAGAAGATGTCCTCTTGTAAAACATAAGAAATCTTTCTTTTCTGTTGCTTGTCTAACACTCCCGAGTTCATCGTTATTACTCCTGTATTTGCATCCCTTCTACCAGCTAGACAGTTCAGTAGAGTTGTCTTTCCAGCTCCTTTGAATAAAACATTGTATGGTTTCTCATGATTAAATGCACAAGATAAACTAATCACGATACTAAGAGTTGTCTTTTCAACCCTAACCAACACAAACACCATCCATGCTTTGCTAAATTGTATTATACAGCATTTGCAAGAATATGAACAAAAAATGAACTCTCTCGCTGTTTAGAGGTAATTGGTGTGTAATTTAAGAGTTGTCTCCTCTTCTTAAAAGTTCAAAACAATTAGAAATATATCAAATATAGGTTGTCCTCTCATGCTCATAAGAATGTGTAAATACTAGTATATGTTTGCAACTGTCTTCTCGAAGTATATTTTATTAGCTGTTTCGAGATCAAATAGAAAAATTAGCTAGATCCACTCTCTGACATAAGCTCCTGAGCACAAGTGTTTAGCTGTAACAGCATCAGCTATCTTTTTGTAGCACTTTGAATTTATTGTGCTACTAGTTGAATGCCCGGCATTGCACGAGTAATAAAATAATAAGAATATGAGTAGCTTACCTGGTAAGCTAGTGACTTGAGCTAATCTAAATTTTTACTCTAATAGAAGCTGTGTTTGAAGCCAGCTTGTTAACTGTTACCCTAGGTATAATGATCTAGTGTGCTAGTAATAACCAATAGGATTTTTCCAAGTGCTTTAATCGATGTAATGAACATAATGATGTACCATAATAATTCATTACATTGTATTTTAACCGATGTAATTAACTGTTCATTGCTATTATTAATGAATGTAATGATTATTCGTAGCACTTTTGTCTGCAAGCCTGGAGGTGCTGAGTTCAAATCCAGAACAAAGCGGATTTTCCATTCCTAAAGTTTTATCGCTATAACTGGACACACAAACGACAGACCAACATATGACAAACACTGAGATTTATATATATAAATCATTATTATTATTTACTAGTTCGTCGGGCAGCCAGCGCCCCGTGAAAATTATCCTATGTAATAATTATGTGCACAGTTATTATTACCAATGGCAAAGTGGTCGAGCGGCCCAATGGTAGCATGTTTGATTAGAAATCCACACACCTGGGTTCATTCTTTGGGTGGTAAGATATTGTTTCCAAAAGCTCTCAGTGTAACTATGGACATATGAACACAGCTCTTATTAAAGTAAAAACTGTACTGCACTAGCAGAATACCCGATGTTGCACGGGTATTAAAATTCCTCTTATAAACAGTGATAGCCAAACTTATAAACTAAGTTCATAAACGATGCTACTTGCCATGAGCTTGGCACATTGCCAATAGCTAATTTAAGTAAGCTAGTATTTACTAATACATAGAATGATGTCGCCCTGTAACGGAGAGCGGTAGCGTATTTTCACTCACCTAGCGACATATATCGCCCAACGAATCTATTAATCTCGCATAACTAAATTGGTAAGGCATTTGCCTGGCAAATGGGATTTCCAAGATCAAATTTTCTGCAATATAGTTTCTTCATTCCACTATTTTAATAGCTATAGCTGGATACACTGAACTGCACACAGACTTTGAGATATATATATATATATATATATATATATATATATATATATATATATATATATATATATATATATATATATATATATATATATATATATATATAGATTAGCATGTCATTTTGAGGAGGTATCTGTCATACAGGCATGATGGTGGGCCAAGTAAAGAGGAAAGACCTTCCAAGTCAACAAGTTTAAAACACGGCCCCTCCTTTTGCTTATGTCTAGCACTAAAAGTTTTCCACTCACTCACTGAAGATGGTCAGATAAGAAAATCAACAAAACAGTTTAAAGTTTGAATTATTTGATGCAAGTAAGGAGAGAGTTATCTGCTCGCCTTATTTGATGCTCACAACAGCTGTGACATTGTCGGTTGGGCACCATTTAAATGTACATTCAATTTAAGCATATTAAAGTAAAACATATATTTTTGTTGAAGAGATATTTCCTAAGCAGAGATTTAATAACAGAATAATAATAATAATATTAATAATAATGAATAATAATAATAACAGACAAAAGAAGAACTACAAAGAAGAGAAAGAAGAAACGCTTAACTTGTGCATCTCAGCAAGGAAAATGGAGATCAAGAGGTAAAATGTTGCTTTAAGGAAAACTAGAACTCTGGCAGTCAGGTGAAATAATTATTTGTTCCAAATTATTATTGTAAACTAATTATTTAAACCAAACCTAAGCATAAGGGTTGATTGGTGCAGGTGTTGAAGCGTAGTGTTTTTAAGGTGAGTGTTGTGAGTTCAAATCTTGTATGATGCAATATTTTTTCCCATGATCCAACTGCGGTTTTGGACAGACGGAAGATTAAACATAGATTTTTACTACAGTAAATGTTATTATCAAAAAAACGCTGAATATAATCTCAACTCTATGTCTTATTCAAAAACATTAATAAAATATTGTCAACATGTGTCTTGTATGTAATGGTAAATATGTATGTAAATGGTTACGTATTATACTACGTGTAAACACTGCGAAAATAATTGAAATATGACCTTACGCAAAAATTAACATGCTTTGTTCATTGTAGATATTCAAATTACACAATTTCACCAATAATATAATGATGTATGAGTACCACAAGGATATATAACCAAAAGTGAAAAAGGGAACCATCGTATAGCAGTGGATTGAAAGTTGTCTCTCTTGCAGTCAGCTTACGCAACTAAAACTGTCTATGGTTGTGGCTTACGTATGACAGCAGATCTCCAATCAGCTGGATTACAAGCAGTCATCTGCGATGAGTTTATTTTGACCTGCCTCTGTTTTAAATTCCTTTTAGCTACATCTTAATAGTAGAGTCTAAGCCTTCCTTGATCTCGCTTATCATCACATGGTTGTGAGTACAGTAGTTGACACGGAAGCCGTCTTGTTCCATTCTGTGCTCATGGCTCAACCATTTCAGACTTTTTCCAATAAGGATGTCGGCCATTGATGATAGCTTTGCTTGTTTTGAGATTTGAGAGCTAAAGGTTGAAAGTTAAGCTCGCACAATCTTCTCATTGAGTATCCTTTCAGTGCAAGTAAGATGAGTTACCCACCAGCTTAAGGACAATAAAGTTGAATGTAGCCTTGAATGCGCAATACATAGCATTCAACTGTTTATACAGCTTAGTGAAATTGAATAAACGACGTTATCAGAGCTATGATTAAACATGTTTTTGCAGTTCTTAAAGAATGTTGACAAAACATGAGAAGGCATATCATGCTAAGATGAAATGACATACCGACCTCGGAAGTAAAAATCGTTCATTTCTTCATAAACAACCTCAACTACATCGGTCAGGAGTGAAAGGTTGTTCTCAGGCACAACTTGTACATCAAACTAAGGTTGAGTTGATATAGCATTGAGAACCTTTCAACTGGTTGATCTTAACACGTCATTGCGCAAGACAATCTTTATTGTCAGATGTGCTTTGAGCAATTGAATTACCAAAAGAATGCCGTGATAAAACAAATCTTAGAACTCTGCACCTATATATTTAAATCTCAGTGTTGTCTATTATTTGTCTGTCTAGTTGTACCAGAAAACTTTTAAGAACAAAAAACCGCTTCGAGCAGGATTTGAACTCACAAAATCTATATATGTAGACTGACAAGCTGACCCAATACACTACACCATTAGTGCCACATTAATGACTAATTGGTCACATACCTATGCAGTGCTTGCAGAAATACTAATGGCCAGTTTGATGTTACACTTAACGTCAATGCGTGTAACATCAACTGGGCTTCGCTGCTGTTATTACATGTATTATAATGAAGATTTAGACTAGCTTACCAGGTGAATTACTCGAATTCATTGGGACACATATGTAACTGCCTCTACTGTACGATTTTAGTATTTTTACAACACCGGTTATTCACATAGCATTTCGTATGAGCTTAGAAATAATAACAAACAATGGGCACAAGGCAGCCTTAAAGGTATTAAAATAAAGTACGCTAGTTTACAGGCAGTCCGTCTGTGCGAAGCACAGACAAACTAACACAGTTTAACACAGACGGACTGCACAGTTTACAGGCAGTCCATCTGTGCGAAGCACAGATGAACTGCCTGTAAACTAGATCTTATTATAATAAGATAATAATATTAATAAGATAATAAGATAATAATAATACTATAACTAGGTTTTGTTATAATAAATATTATATTAATTTGCATTGTATTATATTATGGCACATTATATCATGCTATCTAGTGTTGTGTTATATTATTAAAAGTATTCCTATATTGAATTACGAAACTGAGTGAACAACAGGACTCGCATGTTGTAATAGCTTTTTATGTTTAACGAGATCCAATGACTAATTATTCAATTCACCCCAATTTACCTCATAGATTCTGAAAATTGCTTTACAAATGATCATAAATATATCAATCATTCATCGTTTTTTAGATGTTGTTTAGGAAGACCTTTTTGTCTATTTGAGATATTCTATACAAGACAAAGAATCGTCAACAGTGTGAGCCGTGAACTTTGGCTGTTAAAAGTATTTAGGGCCTACATGATTTTAGCGTTTTTTTTTACAAATCTCACTGAGTCGTTAAACAATTACATGCAGAGACTCTCATGTCTATGCATTCCACAGTTAATTACAGTCTGGGAACCATAAAGATCTGCCCATATAAAGGTACCTACATATAAACCTTCATGTATATGGAGGTCTACGCATATAGGGGCCGATTTGGTTAAGGAATATTGTAAAAAGTATGATCTAAGTTCTCACCTGACGGTCCCATGAGGGCCATAAACTGTCCACCCTCAACACGCCCACTGACATCCTTTAATATGTATCTATTGTCTATTTGCACAGAGAGATTCTTGAAGACCAATTCCAACTTTTCTTGTTTTTTGGCTTGCATGCTAGAAAGTTATTTAAGAACAATGTTAGTGTGAAGACAATAAAAGAGGAGCCTTTGTACCTTGCTTTGTCAGAACTAATCTTGATTTCAGACAAGTAGCTGATCACACCCAGCTATACAATTTCTATATATATACCTATGTATGTGTACATATATATATATATATATATATATATATATATATATATATATGTATATATATATATATATATATATATATATATATATATATATATATATATATATATATATATATATATATATATATATATATATATATATATATATATATATATATATATATATATATGGATGGTCTCAGGTGCAAAGATGCACCTGAGACCATCCAACACATCATCAGTGGATGCAAGCAGCTAGCAGGAAATGCATACACTGAGTGGCATAATCATGTCGCAGGTGTTGTGTATAGAAGTCTATGTGATGAGTATGGCCTTAATAAACCACAACACTGGTGGGAGGCTCCTGGTAGGGTCAATGAAAATGACCGCGCTAAGATCCTCTGGGACTTCTACATTCGCACTGACAAGCATGTCCTAGCAAACCAACCAGATATAGTGGTGGTAGACAAGGAAAAGAAGAGGGCTACTATAATATATATAGCAGTACCCAATGACTACAATATAGCCAGCAAAGAAAAAGAAAAGGTAGAGAAATATCTCCCTCTTGGAGAAGAGATTGAAAAATGCTGGAATGTAAGAACAACTGTAATCCCAGTAGTCATTGGGGCACTGGGCGCAATAACACCAGCGCATAAAATGTGGCTTGCCCAAATACCAACAACAATCAACTCAGGTGAGTTGCAAAAAAGTGCGCTATTGGGAACAGCTAAGATCTTGAGGCAAGTGCTCAAACTCCCAGGTCTCTGGTAGGAGACCCAAGTTAGAGCAGAAGGTACCACCCATACGGGGTATCCGGGGGTGAGGAAACAATTTTTATATATAGGATAGGAAGTCTATATGTATATTCTGCCTATATATATATTATATATATATAGGCAGAATATACATATAGACTTCCTATATATATATATATATATATATATATATATATATATATATATATATATATATATATATATATATATATATATATATATATATATATATATATATATATATATATATATATATATATATATAGGAAGTCAACTCTCATTGGTAATGGGATTTGTGTCCCTTGCCTAAGCTCCTAGCTGCACTGATGAGGCTTCAATAGCCAAAACAGTACTGTCTGCAGCATGTGTATATATATTACAGTCTTGAGATCAGATCTTTCAAGGCTCACTCATATTGAGCCACTGTTTGCCAAATATTACCATTTATGATTTTTCTTCACTATAATCTTAGACCCGATTTTATGAAATCCTTGATGTTTAGTAGTCAAGCAGAGCTGAGAGTAAAAGCATTTAGATAGCCCTTCATTTATAAACTTGCTCATAAACTTCATAAACTCATTCAATAGATAAACATTCCTAGTTAATATAAGGCAAGGAAGTCAAAGTAAAATGGATGGCGGGTCAAGTACATAATTTAGCTACAGACCGAGGGCCAGACTCAGAAAATGTTTTTGAAATCTTGTTCAGTTCATTTAAGGTTTCTTGAAATAACCATGTCTACCTGCAGCTCTAGACCAGTCTACCAGCAGCTCCAGATTTAGTCTTTTTCATACACTTTCTTATCTCATCTTTTGGGATTATGTTCTCTAGTTCTTTGAGTAGCCTCATCACATAAAACTGAGTCTTACAGACAGTTTAGACTCCTGATCAGCATAAAACAACAGTATGATACACTGCATACTTTACCTGCACTGAGGATTAGTGTTCATTACAGTCTATTAACTTTGCATTTGCTGCATGCATATTTTTCATACTATAATGTTAATTGGGACATACATGGGGACATGCGTGTCATGCTCAGGTATTTAAATCATTACTCTGTCTCCTAACATTGATTTTGTATCGGTTACCAACATTTGAAAGCTCAGAGTGTCTTTCAGTCTGCACCGGTTGATGATGGTGCAAGTGTACAGATGATTGTAATGCTATGAAAGTAGGTCATCCAAAGGAGTAATTAGGTTATAAGGATGTGGCAGGATCTAATGTAAGCAGCTTACAGAGTTTTAGTCGAATCATGGGCTTGTCAGCCTGGTAAATTTATAGGGTTTTTAGTGCTTATAAACTTGTGAGCTCCAAGAATTGCAAAGAATAACATAAATAACAAAATGTTGGTAGAATAATGTAATTAATTGCCCTAACTTTATAAAGTGCTTAAATAAGTCACCTGTGAATAACCATTGATATGCAGAGGGTAGTTATATACAGAGGGTAGTTATATACAGAGGGTAGTTATATACAGAGGGTAGTTATATACAGAGGGTAGTGATATACAGAGGGTAGTGATATACAGAGGGTAGTTATATACAGAGGGTAGTTATATACATAGGGTAGTTATATACAGAGGGTAGTTATATACAGAGGGTAGTTATATACAGAGGGTAGTTATATACAGAGGGTAGTTATATACAGAGGGTAGTTATATACAGAGGGTAGTTATATACAGAGGGTAGTTATATACAGAGGGTAGTTATATACAGAGGGTAGTTATATATAGAGGGTAGTGATATACAGAGGGTAGTTATATACAGAGGGTAGTTATATACAGAGGGTAGTGATATACAGAGGGTAGTTAGATACATAGGGTAGTGTATATACAGAATACTCTCTGTATATACATACTGACGGTATTCTGTATGTACAAAAGTAGTGTATGTAGTGTTTATACTAATAGAAATATATATATTTCTATTAGTTCTTTGAGGTGATGAGGCACCTCAAAGAACTAGAAAATATACCCTCAAAATATGAGATAAGAAAGTTTATGAAAAAGACTAAATCTGGAGTTGCTGGTAGACTGGTCTGGAGCTGCTGGTAGACTGGTCTGGAGCTGCTGGTAGACACGGTTATTGCAGGAAACCTTCAAAGATCTGAACAAGTTTTCAAAAACATTTTCTGAGTCTGGCCCTCGGTCTGTAGCTAAATTATGTACCTGACCAGCCATCCATTTTACTTTGACTTCCCTGCCTTATATTAACTAAGAATGTTTATCTATTGAATGAGTTTAGTTTGAGCGAGAAACAAGTTTTTGAGCAAGTTTATAAACGAATGGCTATCTAAATGCTTCTACTCTCAGCTCTGCTTGACTACTAAGCATCAAGGATTTCATAAAATCAAGTCTAAGATTGTAGTGAAGAAAAATCATAAAGGGTAAAATTTGGCAAACAGTGGCTCAAGATGATTGAGCCTTGAAAGATCTGATCTCAAGACTGTAAGCAGGTAGCATTGGCCTTATGAACTGCACATTTCACAACATGGTTTAGCGAAGTCAGAGAAAGCCAAACAACTGGTACTGTTTTTACAGACAGTTTTTAAGAAATAATTTGAAGACATGAGGATATCTGATATCAAACCTTTTAGCATTCTGTTAGATGTGACGATTTCAAATATTCAATAACTGAACCACTTTTTATACCAAATAAGTTGAAGGTGTTTGACAAAGTTATTATGTCACTAAATGGCAAACTAGGATAAACCGAAGCATTTCTTTGTTGTTTCATTCTCAACTTTAGGCTGACATCCCTATTTTATATTTAAAACCTGTTACTTAACTAGAATTGACTATTTCTTGCAAGTATTGCAGCATACCAAATTCATAATTGAAGGTTTGACTTCGCTTATTTGATAGTGTGTTACAGATCTACTACCGACTTCTTGTTTGGTGTTATCAGTCTTCACTAAAGGGTTAACAACTCAAATCAGGTTACTGTCAGTAGTAAATATTTACAGACTAACAAATCTGTACAGCTAGTTTTTCGTCATTTTGTTTATAAACACATTTTGGGAGCATCTAATGGATTTGTATGTGTAAGCAACCAATTTTGTAGTTGACTTGCCATACCTTCTTACACCCTCGCTTTTCAGCAGGTAAAACAAACACTGTGAACTCATTGCCTTGTAAAGCGCAGCAGCGCAGTGTTCATCACAGAATGTTCATGGAACAATTTTTGTTTGATTGCCTTTTCCTGGTTACCCAAAATCTACTAAACAGATGCGGAAGCAAACTGTAATTTTGGAGCTTTTGAAAAAAAATCAGAGAAAGTTCATTTGCTTGGTTGATGTGAAATGGGAAGAAGAGTACATGAAAATGTCATGCTTTCTTGTGCACTAATTTCATTATCTGTGAAGTCAAATACTTCGCGCTCTATTGGAATTGAGCTACGATAAAATTTGAGCATTTTCATTAAAATCATATAACATTTCTCTAAAAAAAATTAAACAACAGAGTAACTGTTGATAATAGCAGCAATTCAAATAAATGACTTCCAATTTCTCTTACTTTCAACTTTCAGAGCTTTTTGGGTCTTTTTGAAAACTCATCATCTGACATGACTTTTTCAGGCGACACCAACTTTGTGGTTATTAAAATTTGCTGTAAGACAAGTTTCCCACTACTACTAGTTTTTTTTACAAAGATTTTGCATTTTTCAACAGGGATGTTGAATAGTAAAACCAGTTACATATAAAAATAGGAGAAGCTTGGTATGTGGGTAGAGTCACAACTGAAGACCATGTATAACAGAGTTTAATATTGAAGGAAACCAACAAAGAACCACAAACCTATACATATAAGCCTTGAAATCTAATTATATTTTTATTCCCTGTTTTTAATCTTTATTTCAGACTGCAGTAATTGTTTTTATATGTGGTGATAACTTTTTGGTTTGTGAAAATATCTAAAAACATACTTTCTTTATGAATCAGCTTTAAAGAGAAGCGCACCCTGTTCTGTGGATCGTACTCAACATGCATTCGTATTTTAACAACTAGCTAAAATAGCTCAGTCTTGAGTCACGCCATGATGATATACAAATGTTTTGGCTAATAAATACAGAAAAATGTGTCTATGTTATAGTCTAGAGTAGAAACGCTACCTTGACAGTTGCGAAGAAGTCACTTCAGGAAGGGCTGTAAGGTGTAACGAAGACAAGAGCCTAAGGCAAAAGCAAAAAGTATTAGCCCAAATGCATTCAGTTGACTGGCTAATCAATAAGCACTGAAAATAGCAGATGTAATTTGAAAACAACAGCTTGCTCACTGGAAGCGAAAGAATGTCAAGTGATCTTTATACTGATGTTAAACTCATTTTAAAGCCATACTTCAATATGTTATCCAATAGGCTCATCGCCTTTGAATGTGAAAGGTCAGCTAAGCTCAATAAATCAGAGAAGACAACTACTACAACTTCAATGACTCGTAAGATGAAAATATTATGTTATGTAACAGTAGTTGTTTGCTCTGAATCATTGATGTTAGGGAAAATAGCCTCTGTTACATATGTTACAACTGTTACATATGTTTTCACCATCTATCAATTATTGTAGTTGAGAAACAACTGCAATGTGTTGATATGAGAGTTTATGTGATCCTTAAAGGTTGACTTACAACAAAATTCACATTACAGTTATTTGGTATCAAAAGGTTCACCATGTCTTACTCTGCTGTGTTGTAGGTGCAAAATATGTGGGAATGTGATTACAAGCTCTTAAAAGGTCAAAAACGAAAAGCTGCCGTAGATTGGAATCTCTTTATTTCTCTGACGTAGTCATGAAATTTGGTTATCGTCTTGTCTCGTGATGTTCTCCCATGAATTGAAAGGCCAACAAAAAGCTCAATATAAAACTTATCGTAGCACTAGTTTATGACAAACACTTCGGGTTTTACCGAAGACCCCGTCTCAAATATAGATGCTCGCTACTTTACAGTTTTGTTTCGGTTTGGTCTAATCGGCAAGTCGTAATCTGATCATGTGACTCAATACTTCGCAAATAATTTTTGCAGCACTTTTCGATTATCACAGGTAACCAACAGGCTCGTCATGATTATCAGACAATGATATGTACTCCTTTAAGCTAAGGCTAAAAAATTAAACGAATTTTTACGGTAAGTTATAAGATATCACTGCTAAAAGTGACAGCATTAAAATGATGATAAAATAGATGCGTAAAAACAATAGACATGGTTTTATTGAATGTGTGAAGTATATTTGTGAAATATTTCGACGAATAAGGTTGCATGAAAGTGTAAACAGAAACCATCTAACACAGCTATGTCACATTTGAGCCGTTTTGGAAAGAGAATCCAAACTACGGCGGTCTCGTGTGTCTGCGATTAACTGTTCGTTTTTGGGCTTTTAAGAGCTTGTAATCACATTCCCACATATTTTACACCTACAACACAACAGAATAAGACATGGTGAATCTTTTCATATCAAATAACTGTAATGTGAATTTTGTTGCAAGTCAACATTTAACAATGTTGAGATTCTAGTAGTGTTACCACTTGTAGAATCACTAGTTGAATAGGGTTTAACAGCTAGAGCAGTGATGTTCAACCAATGTGCCGCGGCACACTAGTGTGTCGTGAGAGATTGTCAGGTGTGCCGTGAGAAATTATCCAATGTCACTTTTGTAAAATTTAATTTTTACAAAACATTTATTAATCATTCTCTGTAAATATTATGTCATTGTCTGGTGTCCATGATGTAAAGACTGGGAGGGTAACTTACCATAAAACCTTTATTTGAACTAGTGTTGGGCCGGTAAGGAGTTATCCGCTTTTACCGACACCTAGTAATTATCGGTATCCGGAAAACCAATCACTTTCGGTGACAGCTAGTTATCCCTGGCCAGTTTGATATGATCGGTATTTATCTGTGAAAGCTTATCGGTAATTGGTTATCCGGAAAAAATTTTGTATTTGACAGGCTACAGCATTACCAGCGACGTGTGCGTGGGAAAATCTCCCGCATAATGAGCTGCTTATGAAAGAGCTCATTTGACGTCTCACCCACAATCGCTATGTAACTGAATGAGAATGAAATGAGAAAAATGAAGAAGAAAAATTGCGCATTAATTGATGTTATGGTTAGTAGCAAAGACGCATCTTTGAGGAACACGCTTATCAAAAAGAGTCACTCAGCGCACATTGGCCATGACAACTTTTTTTCTCAGACATTCTGAAAACACAATACATGCGAATTATATTATAACTCTTCAACGAACATTACTACGCTTACCTATAGGTATCTAGTATTATATTACGTCTTACATTGATAAAATGAAAACGTAATATACGTTTTATATTTGATTTATCTCTCCACCTGCGTTATAAAAAAATGGGCCTTAGATATGCTGAAGTTAAATACACATTGAAAACCATATACCGAACTACAATACCAACAATACCGAACTTTATTAGTTGGCAAAGGATACCGAAGATAATAAATACCGAGGATACCGGCACCGGAAAAACCGACAAAAAAGTGCAAGGATATCCTATCCGGCACTAAATTATATACCGGCCCAACACTAATTTGAACGCCATGGCGTTCTATTTTTCGACCCTTCTTTCATGATGGCGTTTAATGAGAGGTGACGTTCAATAAAAGGGTGGCATTCAATTTTTCAACTAGCTACTCAAGATTTTGGTAAATTAAACTTTAACTAACAAATAACGAATGATAACATAACATCCAATATAAAGTTATAATATAAGACAATTCAACGAACAATCAATGATAAAATATCAACCAACATAAAATTACCAGACAAAAATATAATACAAGACATATACCGGTAATACAAAATAACATGGTAATTACTAGCATGTAATATAATGTTTAATGTTGAAATTCAAGTGATGCATCACTATTGCAACAGTATTCGTCATTTTCTAGAATTGTCGTGTAGTTCTAGAATCACTCTAGAATCAGCGTCGAATAGTTGAATGTCCTTTTATTGGTAATGCCAGAATTAGCCCGCGCTTGCTGGAGACCCTTCAGTCTTAATCAGTGTCTGACCTGAAACGAAGGATATTGCTGTCCTCAGATCCGCTTAGAGAGTCAGTCAGTATATCCTTTGAATGACTTGCCGATTAGCATCTTCGGATTTGTGCCTGCTCGACGTGTCTGCCAAGGTTATCATATTGCTCTGAGAAATTGAACGCACAACTTATGCCGTAGGAGCGGTTTAATTGAATGCCCAGTCCTTGATGTAGTTGGCTCAATCTCTATAGGCACCATGATCTGGGTGCATCTATTCACGTGTTTGATGCATGGTCAATGCATTTAATATTGACCCACAACCTCAAAGTCCATCGAAATGGACAGGTTGATTAGTACAATATGCCTTTGATTACTAATTAACGTGATGAACACCAGTGTTGTTCAATTATAGGTGGCCTTCAAATAAGGGGTGGTGCTAGAATATTGGCTTTGTGTTCATCTAAACAAGCCTAGGTTTCACACTGACTGAGTATAGATAAATTGAAGAACTATATTGTGGTTAAATATACTGTTCAGAGTGTCATTTTATAACATTGTTGGTTAGTGGTGTGCCTCAAAATTTTTCAAATGTAAAAATGTGCCTTGGCTCAAAAAAGGTTGAAAAACACTGAGCTAGAGTATAGGTACATCCCATTTACCGACCCTAATATTTCATATATCTTATGTCTATTTTTCTAAATTGATTTAAATACTTGTTGTTTAAACATCTGTATGGCTACAAGCCCGCTTTTATAAGACTAAACTCTATTGGAGTAACTAGTTCTGTGGTTGATACTTAACTTCAACACCGAATAGACTTGCTAAGCGCTTGTCAGCATCAAAGTTTCATAGAGTGGGAGCACTTGTTGATTATAAGAAAGAAAAAATGCATTTACTTTTGAGAATGCTCAACAAAAACGATTTGAGTTTAACTGTATACTCATTTACTAATCTCTTTAATAAGAAAAAGTTTTAATAAAATAATAGTTTTGTTGCATTAATTTGTTGCATGATGTGTTGTTTTAACACAGAGTGCTGTTTACCGTATGTCTAACAGTTTGTACAGCAAATGTAATTGGCCCTATATGCAGTAATGTATATTGAGCTCTTCTGTTAGGCTCGATAGTACAAATGTATGTATATATAGTTTGAAACCTTTTCACAGCATGTAAGAACAATTGTAATTCCGGTAGTCATTTAAGGTTTAGGTAAAATAACACCTGCACATCAATTGTGGTTTGTCCAAATAGTTGCAATATAAATGATTGAGTTGCAGAAAAGTGCGCTATTGGGAACAGCTAAGATCTTGAGGCAAGTGCTCAAACTCCGAGATCTCTGGTAAGAGACTCGAGTTAAAGCAGAAATTATCACCCATATGGTTTAACCAAAGTAAGAAGACAATTATCCCACGACCACACGAGCGGAGCGGAAGTGTGGGAGTTTTATGATAAATGCATGCGCACACAACTTACGAAAATTATTAATCAAAAATGAGACGAACCCTCGTCAAGAAATTTCATCAAAAAATTTAAGCATCGGAATGTAAAGTCGTTAAAGTATAATAACGATACAAAGCACATTTAAACCTATTTAAATATGTTACCAAGTCTTTGTAAACCTTCGATAATATCTTAAAACTTACCCATCTGATCGGATTATATACAAATAGACAGATTAATTTCAACGAAAATCGCCACAAAACACTTGAAAAGCTTGGTTTAATAAAAGTTAAGACCGGAAATTAAAACGCCGAGGGACAGATAACAGAACGATGAAGTATGACGATGTCTTGCGCATTTCACGAAAAGATAACGTGCACTTTTCACCAGTCTATAGCATTGTCGAATTGCCGAAGGTTTTGGCCATTAACATAGGAGTACAGAAATCGTTTCATTTTTGCTGATTTCAATTTTTTCATTTTCATTTGCCAACACATTTAAATACTTTCACATTCTAACTGATGTCCAACGCAGTATAAGTAAAGGCAAGCAAATGACGATGATATTTTTTATCGTTTCTTATGAGATTATTACAATAATTAACTATAAGTTTGGATGACTACAGAACAATGACTACGTAGTACAGACTTTCTAAAAATCTAACGCAGTGTAAGTAAAGGCATGACGATGATATTTTTTCTAACGGTTCAAATGAGATTATTGCAATTATTAATTATAAGTTTGGATGACTACAGGACAATGACTACGTAGTACAGATTTTCTAAAAATCTATATAAATATCACAACTTCGTGATATTGTTAGCTATGCCGTTTGGAAATGTAAACAAAATTGTGCATTGGTTTTTTATTATTACTATATAAATAATATTGGTTATTCTAATAATATCAATGCATTTTACTTCTAATATTGGCCAATATTGCATTTCTGTTTTTGCAGGAGGAGAGATATAAACATATAATCTTTTCCTTTCATTATTACTATTTGTTGTATATAATAACACCCAGTACATTACAGCTACCATTGCAGTTATCCTATTTGACTGCTAATATTGCATTTCTCAATCATCAGTACCCTTTCTTCTTTCCAATATCACTTTGGTCGTGGGCTGTATGACAGTGGAATTTCTAGTATATATTTATGTATGTGTTAATATTTATAATATATTTATATATACGTATATAATATACACATAATGTAATATATACATGTAAATATATAGGCCAACATATGTACATGTTCATATATATATACTAGCTGTGTTACCCGGCGTAAGTGGGGTAAAAAAAATCAGCTTATACACAATGAGAAGTAATGAAAGTTGCCTGTCACTTGCTACTAGCCTGGCAGATTGCCAATGGAAAACTTTACCAAGCTAACTAATGACAATCACTTACTTAAGCATGCAAAGCCGTTGCAGGTATGCAAAGCCGTTGGGTATGTGCTACAATATAGTGACTTAAATCGGTTAGCTATAAACATCGTATATATATATATCTTATGTATATATATATCTTATGTACAGTCAAACATGGATAACTCGAACTTCACGGGACCGAGCGAAAGTGTTCGAGTTATCAGAGCCCTATGATTTACGAAAAGTTGAAGTTTACCTCTATGACTTGGAATAAAGTGATTTTCTAAAGCGATAACAACCGTCTCGGTAGCCGTTGGGCAAAAAACTGTTCGAATTAACAGAGTTGAGGTCGAGTTATCTATAGCAATTTATCATTACGTGGGAACGGACCAAAGAAACCGTTCGAGTTAACCATGTGTTCGAGCTATCCTTTTGCGAGTTATCCATGTTTGACTGTATATATATATATACATAAGATATATATATTTGCATATATATATATATATACATAAGATATATATACTTGCATATATATATATATACATAAGATATATATATTTGCATATATATATACATAAGATATATATATATATATCCGAATACAAGATATATTACCGAATACAAGAAACGCCTTCGGCAGGTCTTACAGAGCCAGCTCAATGCCAAGAACCAAATCATGGCAATAAATACCTACGCACTGCCAGTAATAAGATATCCAGCAGGCATAATAAAGTGGACTGAGGAAGCCATCAAAGAAACAGGTATAGCAACTCGTAAACTGCTGACCATGCATGGAGCACTGCACCCAAAATCTGATACTACTAGATTGTATCTTGATAGGAAAGATGGCGGTAGGGGACTCAAAAGTGTACAGCAGACAGTGAAAGAGGAGGAGCAAAGCATCAAAGCATATGCAGCCTCCATGGCCATCTCAGATAAGTTGCTAGCTGAATTTCAATCGGCTGCTCTTACAACGGACCTATGCCCTGATGATGAGGAAATTGACTGGCACACGAAACCTCTTCATGGTGCTTACCACCAACAAATATCTAAGGTTGGCGATCTTCACCAGACATATATGTGGCTGAACAAAGGAAACCTAACGGCCAATACAGAGTCGCTAATCATGGCAGCCCAAGAGCAAGTGCTCCCAACAAAGCAACTCCAAACAAAAATCTATCACACTAGAGACGATCCTAGATGCAGACTGTGCAAAGATGCCCCTGAGACCATCCAACACATCATCAGTGGATGCAAGCAGCTAGCAGGGAACGCATACACTGAGCGGCATAATCATGTCGCAGGTATTGTGTATAGAAGTCTATGTGATGAGTATGGCCTTAATAAACCACAACACTGGTGGGAAGCTCCTGGTAAAGTGAATGAAAATGACTGCGCTAAGATCCTCTGGGACTTCTACATCCAAACTGACAAGCATGTCCTAGCAAACCAACCAGATATAGTGGTGGTAGACAAGGAGAACAAAAGGGCTACTATAATAGATATAGCAGTACCCAATGACTACAATATAGCCAGCAAAGAAAAAGAAAAGGTAGAGAAATATCTCCCTCTTGGAGAAGAAATTGAAAAATGTTGGAATGTAAGAACAACTGTAATTCCAGTAGTCATTGGAGCACTGAGCGCAATAACACCGGCGCATAAAATGTGGCTTGCCCAAATACCAACCACAATCAACTCAGGTGAGTTGCAGAAAAGTGCGCTATTGGGAACAGCTAAGATCTTGAGGCGAGTGCTCAAACTCCCAGGTCTCTGGTAGGAGACCCGAGTTAGAGCAGAATTTACCACCCATACGGGGTATCCGGGGTGAGGAAACAATTTTTTTTTTATATATACATAAGATATATATATATATATATACATACATAAGATATATATATATATATATCTTATGCTCACAGATGGCCTAAGAATGCCAAATGGTACCATCAAAGATATAGAAGAAGGGTACAAGTACTTGGGGATTATGCAAAGCAACATCAACCACGAAGCCGAGGTACGCCACAAAGCCATTACCAAATACAAGAAACGCTTTCGGCAGGTCCTACGGAGCCAGCTCAATGCCAAAAACCAAGTCATGGCAATAAATACCTACGCACTGCCAGTAATAAGATATCCAGCAGGCATAATAAAGTGGACTGAGGAAGCCATCAAGGAAACAGATATAGCAACTCGTAAACTGCTGACCATGCATGGAGCACTCCAACCAAAATCTGATACTACTAGATTGTATCTTGATAGGAAAGATGGCGGTAGGGGACTCAAAAGTGTACAGCAGACAGTGAAAGAGGAAGAGCAAAGCATCAAAGCCTATGCAGCCTCCATGGCCACTTCAGATAAGCTGCCAGCTGAATTTCAATCGGCTGCTCTTACAATGGACCTTCGCCCTGATAATGAGGAAATTGACTGGCACACGAAACCTCTTCATGGTGCTTACCACCAACAAATATCTAAGGTTGGCGATCTTCCCCAGACATATATGTGGCTGAACCAAGGAAATCTAATGGCCAATACAGAGTCGCTAATCATGGCAGCCCAAGAGCAAGTGCTCCCAGTAAGGCAACTTCAAACAAAAATCTATCACGCTAGAGGCGATCCTAGATGCAGACTGTGCAAAGATGCACCTGAGACCATCCAACACATCATCAGTGGATGCAAGCAGCTAGCAGGAAATGCATACACTGAGTGGCATAATCATGTCGCAGGTGTTGTGTATAGAAGTCTATGTGATGAGTATAGCCTTAATAAACCACAACACTGGTGGGAAGCTCCTGGTAAGGTCAATGAAAATGACCGCGCTAAGATCCTCTGGGACTTCTACATTCGCACTGACAAGCATGTCCTAGCAAACCAACCAGATATAGTGGTAGTGGACAAGGAGAACCAGAGGGCTACTATAATAGATATAGCAGTACCTAATGACTACAATATAGCCAGCAAAGAAAAAGAAAAGGTAGAGAAATATCTGCCTCTTAGAGAAGAGATTAAAAAATGCTGGGATGTAAGAACAACTGTAATCCTAGTAGTCATTGGGGCACTGGGCGCAATAACACCGGCGCATAAAACGTGGCTTGCCCAAATACCAACAGCAATCAACTCAGGTGAGTTGCAGAAAAGTGCGCTATTGGGAACAGCTAAAATCTTGAGGCGAGTGCTCAAACTCCCAGGTCTCTGGTAGGAGACCCGAGTTAGAGCAGAAATTACCACCCATACGGGTTACCCAAGTTGAGGAAACAATTTATATATATATATATATATATATATCTAATATATATATCTAATATATATATATCTAATACATATCTAATATATATATATATATATCTAATGTATATATATCTAATATATATATATATTTTATATATATAATATTATTATACATATATATACATTATTATACATAACAATGTATATATAATATATATTATGTATATATGTAGATAACATAGCTGAAGATGAAAAAAATGGCTGTGTGCTTTAGGTTAAGCCATGTGTTTAAGTGCTTGTGTTCAATTCCAGTGCTTTGCAAAGTTTTCAATAGTAGATTTTAATTGCTGTGACTGTACACAGCAACGACAGAAAACAAAAGACCAACAAAAAACAAAAACTGATATTTATATATATACATGGGTAAAGCAGCTCATCTTTTTCCAGGTAGATGTTTCTCTCTGGAGTTACTAGAGGTCTGCTTCTGCATTTTTCAGGTGAGTGGTGGTGTATATTTACCAGTCACCTGAAGAGTGACCAGTAAATATACACTGGCACTCCTGAAAAAATCTCAAAACATGGAAATACCCATAGGCATCCTAGCATATTGATGCTTATCAAATGGAGTGATGAAAATTGCAAGACTGGATGAACCTTCATCGAATGAGATCTGATGGAAAACCTACTTGGCATTTTGTCTACATAGTAATTTTAGGCGGGATCTAAAAAATACATATTATTTGTTGGATATTAATAAAATATCTTCTTATCTGTGATAAATCTCTTCTCTTTTACAACATCCTATCAGAAATATTGATGAAGCATAATTTTCTGTTAAATGCTGTTCCTAAGCAACTGAATTGCCAACACGAAATATTTTGGAAAAAGTGGAATAGCTGATAGCCAATGATTGTGAAAAACTGACAGATGAAGAATAGAGTGTTATTCTTGTGACTAACCAAAAGACCTATAGTGTAGTATAGTACTTGGAACCGAGCATCAACTATAATATGGGGACACCCTGGGCCCTAATGAGTTGAGACATTGAGGATCAAGACAAAGTCTTAGATTACTATTTGGTTTGTTTACCAAAACAAGAAGTGATAACCCCTGTGCAGAATGGTGTCATACATAATAACCCCTGATTCAACTAACCTACCAACCTCTGACTTGAGTGTGTGTTATTTTTTATTTGGTGCCAGTATAAAAAGGGTAGACCTTAGTTTTGCTCTTAATTTGAGAGTAAAGCTTACAGTTTAACCAAAACTATCATTGAACACCTCAAAATGACTGCTTAGCAATTTCTGCTTGGCTGGCTGCAAACTCCAGAATGACGATACCTCACATACCTCTAAGTTTTATTTCACACAGGATTACCTCTTTTAGCATGGTCTTGGCCACAGCACTCACAATATTTGACATATAATGCCACTTGTGAAACCCTTTCTCGTCAAAAACACCTTGAGGAAGATTTGTTGACTCTTTAGTTTGTATAGCTAAAGCCTATTTTTCACTGCGTAGCTTTCTTGTTAAGAGCTATTATCTCTTCTGTTTGCAGTTGTTGCTTTATCTGTTCTAATATTATATCTGAACTATATTGCAGCTCTCTACCGAAGTCTCTATTTCTCATGCCTGACACAAATCTAATCCTCAGCATACTGCTATTATATGTCTGCTTTTAGCCACCAAACTTGGAAACTAGATCACGTAAATTTTTAGTAAAAGGTTTATCACTCTCATCTGGCTGTTGAAATCATGACATACACTTCACAGGGTAGTGAAGATAATCGTTTTTTAGGCTAAAATAAGTTCAATTGCTTCAAAGGATCAATAACTTTCAAGCAGTGGAAAATCCAGAGTACTTTCTGGATTTTGGGCTGTCCCCACTTAAAAACTATTTGCTTCATCTGTTGCAAGCACTGGATGAATCGTCCTCACATTTACCTGAGTCTCAATGTATACATGTATAAGCATGCTCACTTGTCTTATAGCCATTATCACATACCTGGGCAATATTGACACAACCCAAATATGACCACAGCCCCACTACCAGCCAAAGTGAGGTCACTCAAGAGAATTACTGCAGTGTCGGTAAAGTACTTCTACTCATCAGCCAAAGACAAATCTATTTTTGGGCTTGAATTGACTTGTTCGCTGTCATCAACCATCAGCTATCTGGAACGCAGTCAGGTTCAAAATACCTAAGATGCCTTGCTATGACATTGAGGTGGCTGATCACTGGAGCCAGGGCTGAGCTAAAGAGGACAGCCAACACCGAGGCAACTGACACCTTGACCGAGCCAACCCCCGACTCAGTAAGTGACACGGCCTTCGGTAACACTTCCGGTCGGCCAAATGTCGGGTATCGAGTCGGTCTTACCACCTAGATGCGAGCCAAGTAAGATCCAGGAACTATATAGGACCAAGATCAGAGCACCTAGAAGTCTCACACTGTGCAGTTACTTACAGTATATACTTATTACATATTTAACTGTACCCTTATATATTTACTGGGAAATATATACTCATTTGCCTAGTATCCAAGTGGTTTCATTCTCGGAGAGTAATTAGAGAAACTCTGTCAGTTCCTTTACAACTTTAATGAAGTCATTAGGTCAAATTTGATGATAAGCTTTATTATGACTCTAAGAAGTTTAACTGACAAAATTACAAGCGCATACATGAACCCAAGATAAACTATAATTTATATATAATTTAAACATATTGTATCTATTACGCATTTCAGCTCAGTTTATGCAATAGTGAGGCCAGTTAACACACACTTATGACATACTGACAGTCTCTCTTTATTTAGTTAATAATATTTAAAATTGATTTTCTTACCAATTCTACTAACTAAAAAATTAATAATCCTTCTTGTGACTTGTTAAAATTTTGATAACGAACATTTGAAACACTAATAATAAATATTTATAGAATATGAACAATAATTATTTGCTAACAGCAGCTGTAATCTGAGCATAGGTGATATTTTTACGTGGTGTCATACTATTTATACTAAATAACAATAATATAGCTAGTATTAGTACTATTAATTCAGATTTATAAATGATATATGTAATAATTACTATTTAGATAGTAGCAGTTTTAATCTGAGCGTAGGATGTGTGTGAGGTGTGGGCTTGCGTGTGCATGTGTGTGCATATTAGTGCGTATTCGTGTGTGTGCGTGCATGCGTGTGTGTGCATGCATGTTCATGTGTATGCGGGTGCATGTATGTGCATATTAGTGTGTATTCATGCGTGTGTGTGCATGTGCAGGTGCAGGTGTGTGCAAGCGTGTGTGTGCATGCGTGTGAGTGAGTGTGTGTGCATGTGCGTGTGCGTGCGTGTGTGAACACTTCTAATGCATATCTTAAACATATCCTGGCCTTCCACATTCTAAACTTTGTAAACTTTGAACAGCTCTTGTTCTAGATTGTCACACATGACTGTTTATTGACTGCAAAATTTCAATGAGAATGATAGCTAGTATGATACGCTGGTTAAATTTTCATCTCTCAATAATTATCAGTAATAAGTCCTGCTATTTATGGCATGTAACTGAGTTTTTTATTGGTTTCTGTTTCTAAATTTACTCAAGTTACTGCTAGTGCTGTATGAAACCGAAGAATTAAATGAAAGATTATTATTCCGTTTCCAGTTACATTGTTCATTCTTGTGAAAAATGGCGCCAGATAGATAAGTATCTGGGCTTAGATCTAGCAGTTTATTATGCAAAACTGTTCTCATATTTATACCTTGTAACCCGGTAAGCAGCTATTCAGTTATTAATACATTATTCAGCTTTGAAGAGGAAGTGTATATGAGTATGTAAGCAGCCTAAATTAACTATTAGATTTGGTTAAAGGGGTATGCAACGTTTCATCTGTCAAAATCAATAGAGGATGTCTGTAAGGTTAATTAGTTAAATCATTTATTAATTAACCTATGAAACATCCTCCAATTATTTTGTCAGATGAAACATGGCTGATCTATGATTGAATCTTAAAATTGCGTTATTTAAAGATTAAATCATGGAAAGGAAACAATGTCAAATACTAATAGACATCATTTAGAGTAGGATGATGATGAATTGTTGAGTTGTTGTCTCTAGATTTCTAGCCATCCGTTTCAAAAGATGTTTTGCAGAATTGTTAATGAGTTTTAGCAAGAATATAATTTAATGACAATTTTGATTTTAATTTGGCTAAAGCCTCGCTTAGCCTGTGATTTAACCTCAAGGCCATCTCATCCACAGTTCATTTGATTCAGTATTGCTTGTATAAGTAGGCATGTATTATTTAGGTATTATTACAATATTATTATATTATTTTATCTTATTCCAACTTACTCTGTCATTTCATATATGAACCATAACCAAGTTTACTCTGACATTCCGTATTTTAATAATAACCAGGGTTTATACCAGGACTAACATAAGTTTACCCATACACCCTTTAGGTAGTTATGGAGTTAGCTATTTCAGGGTTCTACCAGTAGTATCCAGAAGGAGTTATAAACTCGGCCGAGTAATATATAACAATGGCTATAGGAATGTAGACAGCAGCTCATAACAATGGTTGAGTACACAACGTACTACATACCGGACATTTATTGGATGCACGCACGCTTACAGTGGCTGTTGATAGAACACATTGAGATAATCATCAGATTATAGATATACCTGAACAGCATGACTGATGCACAATCTTATATTATCATCATCATCACTCTGCTAATATTGATAGCTACCCTGACTATAGAGAGGGGTGATCAGGAAGTCAGCATGGTAAGAAGAAATCTTATCTTGTATGTCTTAGTGTCACTATACTTTAATCAACTGTTTATAAACCTATTTGCTACAATTAAGTGAGAGACCGTGAGCTATTTTAATCAGTTGATATCTATTGCTCGCAATTGATCTGAGATGATATTATAGCCTGTGTCCTTCTTCATTGCAGTTTGTTGGCATTTTCTCAAGTTTTTAAAGGTTGACTTGCAACAAAATTCACATTACAGTTATTTGATATCAAAAGATTCACCATGTCTTACTCTGTTGTGTTGTAGGTGTAAAAATATGTGGACATGGGATTACAAACTCTTAAAAGCTAAAAAACAAACAGTTAATCGCAGCCACACGAGATCGCCGTAGTTTGGATTCTCTTTCCAAAACGGCTCAAATGTGACGTAGTTGTGGTAGATGGTTTCTGTTTACACTTTTATGCAACCTTATTCGTTGAAATATTTTCACAAATATACTTCACGCATTCAATAAAACCATGTCTATTGTCCTTACGCGTCTGTTTTATCGTCATTGTAATGCTGTCACTTTTAGCAGTGATATCTTATAACTTACCGTAAAAATTTGTTTAATTTTTTAACCTTAGCTTGAAGGAGTACATATCATTGTCTGATAACCATGACGAGCCTGTTGGTTACCTGTGATAATCGAAAAGTGCTGCAGAAATTATTTTCGAAGTATTGGGGGACATGATCAGATTACGACTTGCCGATTAGACCAAGCCAAAACAAAACTGTAAAGTAGCGAGCATCTATATTTGATACGGGGTCTTCAATAAAACCCGAAGTGTTTGTCATAAACTAGTGCTACGATAAGTTTTTTATTGAGCTTTTTATTGGCCTTGAAATTCATGTGAGAACATCACGTGACAAGACAATAACCAAACTGTAATGACAACGTCAGAGAAATAAATAGATTCCAATCTACGGTGGCTTTTCGTTTTTGAGCTTTAAGAGCTTGTAATCACATTTCCACATATTTGGATACACAACAGAGTAAGACATGGGAAATCTTTTGATACCAAATAACTGTAATGTGAATTTTGTTGCATGTCAATCTTTAAGTGTGCTTAAAAGTAGCAAAAGGGTACACAAGATTAAATCACAACTTGGGATTAAAAGATTTCATCACTCTGAGGAATATTTTAATGACCTGTTGTGATATAATTTTGAATCTTACCCACATTGTCATCCCTTGTAGTGTTTTAGTAGCAGAATTGTTAAAAGATTAAGGTGAAACAGGGTTCAAAAGGTCACTAAAGTTTGTCACGAGCTATGGATAAATAATAAACCTGGTAACTAACTGTTGCTCAATTTTTGTCAATTTTCCTTATTTTTTGGATTTGGGCCAAACTGTGACAAACTTGAACTCTAAAGCTACCAATAAACATTCATGTCACAAAGAATGCCTAGTCTGTGGTGAGATTCTAAAAAACTAAAGCTATAGCTCATTCGGAAATAAGGCTAGCATATATTTTCTAATATGTTTACGAATGCAATTATGTCCGTTTTCAACAAACATTTACATTGAGGCCATAACTCCCATGTCAGTATCTCGTCATCGGTTATTCAAATGTATGCAGTTGCTAATGATATATCTATTAATGATTGTAGCTGTGCTGTCTCTCAGAGAGTATCCTGTTTGCTTTGATCATTTCTTCTACAATAGAAAGAGAAGACAAGCACAACACAAGCTACGTGATGGTCCACCAATTGGTAGGTTCAGATCCATGATGATATGTTTAGGGGGGATCAACTGTTCTTGATTAAAGTGTGGGGGTTGAAATATTGACCACTGCATTAGCTTTTAATTTCCTTCAACTATTTCTACACAAATCACACAGTTGACTAGCGAGGAGACAATTCCTACGAAGAGTATTAAAATATTGTTATAAAGCTCTCTAAGTGTGTTGTGTCATTAATAAAGTAGCAGTGCAATATGATAATATTACTTAATCCATGTTTCTGTGGAGTCATGCTCTCTTGTGGTTTAATATAAAATATTTTATTTCAACATCATGTTTATTCCTACAGGAGCATTACAATGGGTGTGAAGGGGCAAATGAAGAAGTAAATATTGAGAAAAAACTTATAAATAAGTCTACACAGACGAGTCAAGGAGCAGACAATGAGATCTCAGTCAAGTATCCAGTAATGTTACATCCTCAAATTACTAAGAGAGAGCTACTTACAGAGAGATCAGATGAAGTCTATAAACATGTCTCTGTTAGAGACCTCATTAATTACTTTGAACAATATAATGTTTCTTATAAACATGTGAGTTGTTAGACATGGTGGTGTAAGATGTTATAGTGTTGTTATTTTAATATTCGGAGTTCAATAAAATTTCCTGATATTTAAAATATCGGAATCATTAAAATTACAGCTGGTTATGGCATGGAAGCTGAGAGCCATAATGCATAAAATGATATAATCATTTGAAATATATATTATTGATCCACAGGTTACATAAGAGAACATACAAATTATACATATTGAGAGTATTCATTATATAAACACACAGGTTTAAAAGTGATGAGTGAAGCAGGAATATTCACTACTTGGTGTAATGGAAAGGTTACAATTCACAGATACTTTGCAATCTTAAACATTTGCTATAATAAGAGGGGTATCTGTTCATCTCAAGCTAGGGTTGGAGGTTGGAAATAAATTATTGCTTACAATGTGTCTCGAACTAGAAACATTCAGCTCGGTCGACTGACATTCCAACACCTGCAGCACCTGTCACCTTTTGGCATACAGGAATGATTGTGCACATACTTAATCTCTGTGTTTGATCGGCACACCCGATGATCTCTCACAGAAGACTTGCTAGGTTAGTAATATATACAAATACATATTAAAACACAAGGATACATGATGCACAGTATACTACTAGCCCTTGTATAAGTTACATATAGCTGATGAGAGGCATGACCTTATGTATAAATTAGTGTACTAAAGCACTACACATAATATGACATTTGTAAAGAAATAATACATAATTGTATAACTAATAAGGAAAGTATCGAAAAAAGAGTACCTAATTTTATTACTACTGATGAGATTTTCAACTAACAGTTTTGGATTTGTTTGCTCATGCACATTCTCCACAAAAGAAACTTGCTATTATGAAGTTACGATGCTCGCTTGCATGTAATTCATATCATTAGTGCTGTTCCCCTAACAGTTCGTGTACCAAGATAGATTGTTATATAATAACTCTGTGCATAATTATTCCTAGATATGGTAAGGTTGTTGAATGGTGCAGATAGTAACGCAGTGCGAAGAAGGGCATATTCTGCTCGTTTGCTCAGTGTAGAGCTTTAGCACTAGTGCAACCAGGTGTCATTGCACACTATTCCTGTATGGAAACTTGATAATTTATCAGCCGTGGTTTTAACTGGTCAGTTATATACACAGATATTGTATAATGTTTCTCTGTAATAAAAAAGAACATAATATACATAGAAGATAATCTGATAATAGTTAACATCGACGTGAATCTCAACAAGCGTGTGATTTACTGAGATTAAATCTGCAAATGCAAACTGTCTAGCTGTGACAAGTATGTTATAGAGCACAGGCTACAGTTTACAGGTATAGCATGAAATATTTTAGCTTATTATGATGTTATAGAGCACAGGCTACAGTTTACAGTATTGCATGAAATATTTTAGCTTATTATAAACTAAAAAATATGTATCATTTTACTATTAGGGTATTTAATAATATACCGCATACCTATGAATATACATGTACATGTAGTTGGATAAATGTTTCTGCATAAAATTTTACCGATAATCTCATAAGCATGTAATCATCTTTTCTTAACATTTTGATCTGTTTCACCCATCTACTGCTTGCTATGGAACAGATTATAGTCATACTAAGATGTGCTTTTGATATTCTATGCTGTACTGCAACTATCTGAAAAAATAATTTGACTTGAAAATGGTGGACAATGGTAGCCTACTCATTCTGCGGTTACGGTGGAAGACAACTCCACTTTAATAGAGAATAATGTCCTCATAAACTTATATGATATCGTTTCTTTTACTTACTCACATGTCATAGCTGACGTCAAGAACAAACATGAAATCTGATAGTGTTACCAAGTATATGTTTGCTGAACGAAAAATAATAAATGCTCTACGGGAAACATTACTAACACCTAAGTTATTTTCTGTTGTTGGCAGATTTTGAAAACTTTCATCTGAGGCAACCTTGTAATAGTATTTATATGTAGCTTTATAAATAAGTTCTGTTATAAAACTTCAGACTATTGTGTACCACTGTCTAGCAATACAAGTAATTTCATGTTGCTACTGTGGCAGCTTGGAAGTCAGAGAATTAGTTGAATTTCTGTTGTTCTCATTTAATTTGCTAAAAAAGAGCAAAAAATACAAGCGAGCACCCTATAGTTAGCTGTACCAAGTATATGAAAGCAGACTATTGTGGCTGGAAAATTATTGTATAGTGAGCAACAAGTTTGAGTACTTGTCAGACCTGAAACAGTCCGTTTCACAATAACAGAAGAACAGGCAATTATCTATTTAACAAATAAGTTCACACCATACCTCTGAATGTTGGAGTTGTCCTATCGGCTATTATTTGTCGATTGTGTGCAGCATAAACCGATAGTAATGACATCGTCAGAAAAGATTGCAGCTGAGAATGCTGACTCACGTATTTGCTGATGTACATGTATATGCAGATAGGTTTGTGATAGTGTGAACATTTTTATCACAGGTCACACGATTAATGTGAGATGTATGTTGATATACAGCGATATAGTGTGATTCAGTGTAAATTAGCTAAAGATCTTGTGTTCTACAACAAGTAGATTCATAAGGAACTCGTTTGTTACCCTAACTACACGCAATATTTGTAAAGCACAATCATCTAGTGAAAGTCATCACTCAGCTAAAAATAGATATACTTTAACCTGTCTTTGATGAAAATCATCAAGAAAACCAACTTCATTTCATTTTTGTCTAATTCTGTGTTTTGCTTTTAAAACTCAATCAATGCTAGTCATTTTTCATTAATAAAAATTGCCCTGACATTGCGGTCCTGTTTGTCAGCGTTCCCATAGTAACTGTATGTACCTACTATAAGTATGAGCATACTGGTATGTATAAAAATCATTAGATAGTTAAAACAGAAGAGAATGAAGTCTCTCTCAAAGTGAAATATTGATGGAATGCACATGATCGCATGATCGCATGCACCACATCCCCATCACTGACCACTTACACCTCACATGCACCACAACCCCTTTACAGACTACATACGATTTACATCTACCACATCACCAATAAAAGAAACATATAGGAGAATTTCTTCAACTACACTGTATTATTACCCACCTAATTTAAAGTTTATCCTAATCAATTAACTAATCAAGTTCCTTATCACACGTAGGCCTGAATACAAGCTCAATGCCATGCTTCTGCTCACTTTAATCATAGCAAGAAGTGAAAATCTGAGTTTTATTGTTTATGTTCAGTTTATAAATTATATTCAAATATTGGTGTGTGTATAATAATAAACAGAATTTTCAGTAAACAACACCTACACTTAGCAAGTATGTAGTAGTAAATCAATTAGCTAGTTGATCGATGATGGAGTGAAGCTTGTTGTTTGCCATGAAAAGATAACTCTTGCTTAGTCTGTAGTTTAACCTTTAGACAATTTTATTCATTGTTCATTGAGCTGCTTATTGCTTGTGTGAGTATAAATTTATTGTTTAGGTATTATAAAAATATTATTAAATTATTCTATCTTATTGTCGCTCACTATGACAATCCATATCTTAACAATAACCAAGGTCTATATTGGTACTAACATAAGTCTACCCATACACCCTTTAGGTAGTTATGGAGTTAGCTATGTCAGGGCTCTACTAGTAGTAACCAGAAGTTATAAACTCGGCCCCAGTAATATATAACAATGGCTATAGGAATGTAGACAGCAGCTCATAACAATGGTTGAGTACACAACGTACTACATACCGTACCCTTATTGGATGCGCAAGCTTACAGTGGCTGTTGATAGAACACATTGAGATAATCATCAGATTATAGATCTACCTGAGCAGCATGACTGGTGCACAATCTTATATTATCATCATCATCACTCTGCTAATATTGTTAGCTACGCTGACTATAGAGAGGGATGATCAGGAAGTCAGCATGGTAAGAAGAAATCTTCTCTTGTATGTCTTAGTGTCACTTTACTTTAATCAACTGGTAATAAACCCTTAAATATACATTTCAGTGTGCTTAAATGTAGCAAAAGGGTTTCCTCTACATTTCGCTCTTCGTCATGGCGGTATATTTTTCAGCTCTTTCTCTATAGTAGCGGTCAATTGGAGGTGGAATTCAATTAGAAGCTTGTGGTGTATTTTTCAAATGGCTCGTCAAAATGTTGGGAAGATAAAATTTGCCTTATTACAGCACAGCGAACGTCGCCTCTATTTTGCTCTTTTTCTGGTGGAGCAGTATTAAACCTTTTGGATGCAATAAATCTACTAACTTACCTCTAACTTGTCAAAGATCTCTTAATAAATATACATAGAGAAACCGAGAACTATCTCTACCTGTTGATATTTATTGCTCGCTATTGACCTGATCTTCAACGAACATTTACATTGAGGCCATAACTCTCATGTCAGTATCTAGTCATAAGTGACTCAACTGTATGCAGTTGCTAGTGATATATTCATTTGTGATTGTAGCTGTGCTGTATCTCAGAGAGTATCCTATTTGCTCTGATAATTTCTTCTACAATAAAAGGGGGAGATGAGCACAACGCAAGCTACCTGATGGTCCACTCATTGGTAGGTTCAGATCCATGATAATATATCTAGGGGGGATCAACTGTCCTTGATTAAAGTGTGGGAGTTGAAATATTGACCACCGCATTAGCTTTTTATCTCCCTCAACTATTGCTACACAAATCACACAACTGACTAGTGAGGAGACAACTCCTACTAAGAGTATTATAATTCTGTTATAAACATCTTTTATCTTTAAGTTTGTTGTATCATTGAAAAAGTGGCAGTGCAATATGATAAAATTGTCTAGTAATTTAAGCTCTTTGTGTGGAATTATGCTCTCTTGTGATTTAATATAAAATATTTTATTTAATCCTGCTGTTTACTCTCACAGGAGTATCACAATGAATGTGGAGAAACAGGTGAAGATGTAGAAATGAAGGAAAAACTTATAAATAAGTCTACACAAACGAGTCAAGGATTAGACAATGACATCTCCGTCAAGTATCTAGAGATGTTACATCCTCAGATTGCTAACAGAGAGCTACTTACAGAGAGATCAGATGGAGTCTATAAACATGTCTCTGTTAGAGAACTTATTAATCACTTTGAACAATATAATGTTTCTTATAAACATGTGAGTTGTTAGACATGGTGGTGTAAGATGTCATGGTGTTGTTATTTTAATATTCAGGGTTCAATAAAAATTTCTGATATCGAAATATCAGAATAATTAAAATCACTAATAGTTATAGTATGTAATTTGAGAATTTTAGTACATAGAATGATATAATCACTTGAAACATATATTATTGATCCACAGGTTACATAAGAGAACATATAACTTATACATATTGAGAGTATTCATTATATAAACAAACAGGTTTAAAAGTGATGAGTGAAGCAGGAATATTCACTACTTGGTGTAATGGAAAGGTTAAAATTCACAGATACTTTGCAATCTTAAACCTTTGCTATAATAAGAGTGGTATCTGTTCATCTCAATCCAGGGTTGGAGGTTGGGATAAATTATTGGTTACAATGGGAGTAGAACTAGAAACATTCAGCTCTGTCGACTGACATTCCAACACCTGCAGCACCTGCAACACCTGTCACCTTTTGGCATACAGGAATGATTGTGCATATACTTAATCTCTGTGTTTGATCGCCACACCCGATGATCTCATTGATACATTCACTACTTGGTGTAATGGAAAGGTTACAATGAGTGAAGCAGGACCATTCACTAAATGCAGGTACCTTGTACTTGATGCAATGAACAAGTTACAAATTATAGTCACTTTGCAATTAGAGCTGTCCATCTGAAGACAGGGTTTGCAGTTTGAATAAATTACCGCTTTCAACACGACTCGAACGCAAGACATTTCTTTTAGTAAACCACCACTCTAACACCTGAACAAACTCTCTCTCAGCATTCATGAATATAAGTGCTTTATCGGCAGACGATTTATCACAAGACCCTAGCCTGCCAGGGTAGTAACACACATAACATTTATGCGTATTAAAACACAAGGATGAAGGATACGCAGAATACTACTAGCCCTAGTATAAGTTACATATAGCTGATAAGAGGCATGACCTTATGTATAAATTAGTGTACTAAGGCACTGTATATAATATGACATTTGTGAAAAAAGAGTACATAATTATATTACTGCTGATAAGATATTCAACTAACAGTTTTAGATTTGTTTGCTCATGGATATTTTTTACACCACCAAAATACTAATATGAAATTACAATGCCTGCTTGTGTGCAATCCATTGTTATCATTTGTATTTTGCTAATCCATTTACATTTCGGTAACAAATAGAGTCGAGCAGGGCTGGTTTTTAGCGTACACATGGTTTTCCATCTGTCTGGCTGCTATGCTTCATGTAGCCTTCAAGGATGCACAACAGAGAGTATATGTACATACAAACAAGGTATGGTGCCGGCCTTTTTAACAGCCCAACTTCAAAGCCAGATCTCTACCACCAAACCCCTGGTTTGAGAGGTGCTATTTGCTGAGGATGGGGCATTGGTTGCTTAATCTGCCTCTGATTTGCAGCCGCTACTAGACAACTTCGCCAGGGCTGCATCTCTGTTTAGCTGAAAATTAAAATAAAAACCGAGTGTATGTACCAACCAATCAAACTCTTTCTTTGCTGTCCTTAAGTCACAGACATCTTCAGCAACCATGAACCATTGACTAAAGCCACACACTTTGCCTACCTTTGAAGAGCAATATCTAACACTTTTGGAACCAAAGGCTGAGACTCGAAAACTGAGACTCTGGAAGGACAGGCATGCCTCAGTCAGGGGAAGTGTAAAATGTATTTGACTAGTGGTTCTGTCAACTCTCTTATGTGGAGCATAAACCTAGAGGTTTTATCCAGTTCAAGTAAAAAAAAACTACAAGCTATGATGATGAGACACTTGAGGGACATAATGAACATCAAGTGGCAGGACACTATTACAAATGTAGAAATCTCAAAACAAGCAAGGCTATCATTAATGGCTGACATCCTTATTGAGGACAGTCTGAAATGGTTGAGCCATGCGCACAGAATGAAACAACATCGCCCCATATCAACTATCATTTTGAATATAAAATAGAGGCAGATCAGAACAAACTCATGCCAGACAACTGCTATGGATCGAGCTAACTGAAGATCTGCTATGACACGTAGGCCACAATCATCGACAACCCTAGTTGCATTGACTTACTGCAAAAGAGGGAAGGTTCAGATCTAGCTTCCGGATATGCAAAGGTTATGCTAAAGTTAAATTCTTTTAGCTCTGAACATGTAGCCACATAGCAGAAGACATCATTTAGAGTCATAGCAAAATGGTGGATTGCTGAGGTCTTCTCTTTAGACTTCTTATAATCAATTTCAAAAGAAGCTTTACTGAATTGTTAGTTTAGCCCGGAACTCACCCCATGATCAGCCCAGATGGTGTGCAGTCTGTCCATCGGTTGTAGTGAGACCACCATGTGGCAAACTTGCTTCGTATCCCACTGTGGGGTGGGCAGGATGGCTAGTCATCTCCCTCTGACATAGTACTAGCCAGGACGGACAGCGATTGTGGAGGACTGGTCAAGAGTTGTGAGGTGTGCAGAACCGCTAAACATGGTGGGTCAAAGGCAGCTGGATGCAGACAAAAACTGTACACTGGACTTCTCTGGCATAAGGTAGCAGTCGACTTGGTTGGGCCACTGCCAATGACACCAAAAAGTAATACAGTCATAACTCGACATGCGAGCTTACTGCGTTCTGAGAGCTCGCTTCGCATTTCATTTCAGCTTCACTTGCAAGGCACTATTTCCTATATGAAATAGCTAAGTACTAATCAATTCGTTACAATGCTGCGAAAAAAAACTTAAGACATGATATTACGGTGGCAAAACCTGTTTTAAAATGTTGTTATTCAGTACCTATGCTAATCAATGAACAAATACCTATTTACTGTAGTTGTTATGATCCACAATAAAATGTAACATCACTATGTACACTACTGTATGGAGTTTTTACCTTCAAGACAGATATTGTTTTCAAGCGGACATTATGGACATTGTAATCTAAAAGTGACTTGAGACCAACACGCTCGGTACACTAAACTTTTGTGACCTTACGTAACAAAACTTTGACTGTAACTAAAATGAATTTTGCTTACTAAACACACTCTTGAAGCTAAGTTTTAATCTTTTACTAAACTAACTTTAGTTTTTTCATCCAATCCTATGTTATTTCTTTCTGGTTTGGCGCTTTTTGCCTAGCGTTTACCATACCTTTTAATAAAACTTCTAAAAATTAAAAAAAACTGATTTGATAAGAAAGACTGAGCGATGCTATTATTAAAAATGACCGCTCGCATATTTAGCCATATTTCATTGCCATAGAAAACCTGCTCACCTGCTTGTATTTTAAAGATTACTCATAAAGGAAGAAAAATTTTCGAAAGTCTGCTCATATCTCAAGTTTCTCCCATGTTGGGGCACTCTTATGTAGAGGTATAACTGGATATTGATGTTAACTGACCACTTCACTCAATGACAGGTGGTTTTGGCTCTCCCAGAAGCCACGATGCCAGTGGTAAATAGAACCCAAGATGAGAGAGCCTTCTGTTACACGAGTTTGCCAGAACAGATTTATGCGAACCAAGAGGCACAGTTCGAAAGTCAACTTATGACCTTACTGTGCCAGAATTGGAGTGTAGAGAAATCACACACCACTACCACCCCTTATCACCCTTAGGCTGTTGGAGTAGTGGAGTGCAATAACTGGCAACTGAGTGACATACTCAGTGTGCTGATACCGACTAGGGCCAAGATAAATGGGATGTATTGCTCTCCCAACTGATGAGGGCATATTGTGTATGCCACATTCAGTCATGGAGAAGTGGCAAATAGATTAATGCTAGGATGAGAGCTGCATCTGCCAGAGCAACTGGAGTATCATCCTTCATCCATGGAATCTTAGCTTGCACATGAGTATGTGGTAGAGTTACTCAAAAGGCTGATGGAGGTACACACTACCCTCCTATAGTCGCAGATAGAAGTTAGACAGGAGGACAGAGAAGAGTCACCTCTCTTTACCTATAAAGATAGTGTATTGATGATCAATAAGCAGCAAAAGAAAAGAGACAATCCTAACTTGCAAGCCTGTTTGAGACACCATACTAAATCAGATAGGTCTGGCCCAACCACGCATATCTGATAGAGCGACAAGGTCAATCCCCAATCCAAAGTGAACGTCAGTTAAAACATTACCATGTCTACCCATAAGAGTAAGGAAAAGTTCCAGCGATGATAGAGCATCATAACAGTCCCAATATGAAAAGATTCAGAACAGGCAAAGAGCCAGAACCCTGGCTCCAAAGAAACTTGCCCTAAAAACTTGTGAGTTGAAGCATGATGCAAAAGCTCTGCTTGAGGAGTTGAGGAAAATTAACACAAGCACAGTAAATCTCGGCAATTCGGGACAACTAAATTGGCCCCAAAGTCCAGAACAGCCGGCACAATTTGTGGCTGGCTCAACAACCAAAAAGTCAGACTAGTACGGTGAGTAGGCATGTCTTAATATGACGACAGCCAATCCTCTACGATTCTGGCTGAGTAATATCAAAACAAAAGAAAAGCAAGCAACAGCCATTTTCATTCTGGAGCGGTAACAAGCAAGTGCTGTGGTAAGCCTTGCTTGATACCACTTTACCAAGCTATTCACAGCCCTTCGGATCTGTTAGTATGGTGTCTGAGCGAGGTAAGCTCAATGATTCTTTATGATGATGAGATATGCTGAGAATGCTGAAGATGTTGGGCCATCTGAGGCTTTTACTGGTGGACAAAAAATATCAGGTTGAGGGCCCCTAGGCCCAGAGGAAGAACCTGTGACAGTGTATCAGAGCACAGACACAGCAGACTCAGACAGGGCAATAGGGTCTACCACAGAGAAAAAGCTAAGAGATTTTGAGTGTTTTGATGGGGCTGTCCATGAGCAACCCTAGTTTTAAAAACAGGAACACTCATGGTGAGTTGAGCCTAGTTGGCAATCGAACCTCCATCATGAATTGACCTAAGCCAGCTGTTATTGTGCCCTACAAGAGCAAAAAGCTAGGAAGAGCTGCCAGCAAGTCAAGTTCATTTTGAAAGAAAACTATGACTGACTAGAGAAAGTAAAAAGGGTTGAGCACTCTGAGATGGCTCAGATCTCTCAAGTAAATAAAGAGACCAAGTCAGCAGAGGAGCCGGTCTTTAGCAATCTACCGGCTGCTACTAAAACGCCTGTGTTAGAGTTGACACAAGTGCCGAAGCTAGCTAGCAAAGAAGGCTTTAGTAAAGATTAAGTGCTTCATTACATAAGATATTTAGAACAAGTCAAAGAAGCAATGAAAGGGTGGTCAGATGCTTGTGGCCTCTGTGGCTTCACCACATGCGTCCAAAGGAGTTGGTAATAAATGCCCCAACAATGTGCGATCTTCGTGTGTCTCTGCAGGTAGCAACATGTTTCGAGAGATCAGGGCAAGTGGCATCGGGGGCACACGAGGCTGACAAAAGTGGAGACGTGGTGTACCATGTTGACAATACTAAGTGGTTGCCATTCCTAAAAGCAGAGAATAGCCAAGAAGATTTCCCATGAAGCCCTCTAAACTCTCGCGAACTTCGGCTCGCCGGATCTGCCAAAACAAGCGATGAAGCCGGTGAGAGAGGACAGGCACAAGCCTCAAGAAAAGAATAAGAGGACAAACAAACTCACTAAATGGACAGGAGCTGACTCAACACTCAAGGGCTAACTCTCCACCTACTTGGCACCCTAAAAATATCTTTCTACTAACTCGGCAGCCAGTAGAGAAGCCAGCCATTGCCAGACTGGCAATGTCAGTCAGCCTGCCATCGATGTCAGGCACCTCTCAAGGCAGACTCGTTTGGCTTTTAGTGTATCAGACAGCCTGCCATTTGTTAAATGACTGGCAAAAAAGGAAGGACCGGCAATTGCTGAAGAGCAGCCAGCACTGGAGTAAACTCGCTAAGGTGACTACTGACCTAGGCTCCAACTGGTAGGCTCAGCCTGCATGACAGGAGCTTTGTGCAAAAAGAGGTTCTCTAGTGAGATTATGGAGTTACACAACACCACCTCTGGTCATAGCTGATCGCTCTTTTTAGATGTGCGTTAGAGGCTCCGACATTCTCTAATGGGAAAAGAGTGTGACGGCAGGTGACAGCTGAGGCCGAAGGAGAGCCATTATGACCAGCCAGTGGTACCGAGGCCAAGAGGACAGCTTGGCTCTTCCAAGTTGCTAGAGACTTGGATAGGCCCCACCAGGCTGAGACAAAGAGAAATCGAGCCAGCCCTTGACCAGTCCAAAAGTACAGCTGACCGATGGCCGGTAAGGACAGCCGGGCGGCTCACCATGCACCAAGGATGAAAATGACCTGCAACTGAGTCAAAAGATAAAAACCGACCTGCAATTGAGCCGGAAAATGAAAGACAGACCTGCGACCGAGCTGGCAGATAAAAGATTGACCTGCTAATGAGCCGGTTTTGGAAGGACCAACCTATCACCGAGCCGAACTTACCATAAAAGGGGCAGAGCCTACCAGCAGCCATCATATATAAGGAGCCTAGATGAGCTCCGCAAGCTAGAGCACGGGGAACAATGATTTCATGCAGTTGAGTGCATGTGTACTCTTAACTGTATTTATTATATATATTTGAGAAAATATATATATTGCCTTATATACTCAAAGTGGCGTAGTTTTTTGTGGAGTAGTAAAGAGTCGCAGCTGATCTTTTACAAGAAAATAAAATGTGGAAATTATGAAAACAAAGAGATTTTTTGTAAAATACATATTAAATTAGAAATGCAAGTATATCTCAAATCAAATTCTAATAGGAGGCTCTGATATCTGGTGAGCCCCATGATAAAAAATCTTACTTAAATAATTTTATTATTACGAAGCTTTGCTTACGTTTCTGATAATTTTATTTTGTGTCGCTAGCCCTTGGTGTTGTTTGTAGACATATAGCATGTTTTTTTGCGACTAATATAGAGTTTTCTCACAATTGTGCAATTGATGTGGAATGTGTGTCCATCCAGGAATTTTATAAAAGTTTTGTCTTTGTCCATGAGCAGGTCGTGCCCTGCGGTAAGAATCAACTCTATTTAAGAAATTATTCAATCAAGTTACTTGATATTTTGCTGAGACATTATAGGCCTACATAAAGTTTAGTTATATTCCAACGACAAATTGACCTTGTTCATCTTATTGACCTGGTGACACTAAAACAACTGACCACCAGTCTTATATATCCTGGATCTAATTTCTGTCTTTTTTTAACATTTTGCAAACTCTGTACTGTCGAGTGTGAAAGTTGTTTTATTTAAAAGCACTTTTTGCACTGGTGTTATCACTGCTGAATGCATAGTATACTATGATATTCCATGTATACATATTCAAGTTACACCAGATCTACACACTGTACAGCACAAATCTTCCATGTTGCATCATCAGATTTGTCTACAATATTCTAAGCAAACTTTCTCTCACATTTATTTTCTTTAAGAGAACTGAACACTAAGGGACAACATAACAGCATAAATAAAAAATTGTTAAATTACCGCATAATTCTCAGACTTGAAGTTTAACCGAATAAAACTACAGCTATATAAACTGAGAATATACAACACTGTATAAACGGAACATACAATAACAAGTTACACTATCAGTTAATTTGTATAAGGCGGTGTGTCAATGGTTATGACTTTAATATAGTTACTATACACTTCTTGCATAATCCAACCCATACAAGGAGAACAGTACAGTACTGAAGAAACTAGTGTATCAGACACACTCACACCACTCAGCCATTTCTATACAGATCATAGATAGAGTCATCTCCCCATCCACCAGATTGGTAGTCCGGTTCTTCAGCGCTTGTGTAGTAAAATAGAGCTAAAAATAATAGAATGTCCGCTAGCATTAAAACTGTAATCGGCCATTCGACCATTTTCAATATGTCAATGCATATGTCAATGCATATGTCAATGCATATGTCAATGCATATGTCAATGCATATGTCAATGCATATGTCAATGCATATGTCAATGCATATGTCAATGCATATGTCAATGCATATGTCAATGCATATGTCAATGCATATGTCAATGCATATGTCAATGCATATGTCAATGCATATGTCAGTGCATATGTCAATGCATATGTCAATGCATATGTCAATGCATATGTCAATGCATATGTCAATGCATATGTCAATGCATATGTCAATGCATATGTCAATGCATATGTCAATGCATATGTCAATGCATATGTCAATGCATATGTCAATGCATATGTCAATGCATATGTCAATGCATATGTCAATGCATATGTCAATGCATATGTCAATGCATATGAAGCAACAAGAAAACAAGACCTATTCGTCCCCACAAGTGCGATGCCGTTGGTCGCTGCGACCGTTTCCATAGTACAGATAGAGCATCGCGCAGTGTTTCGCTTTCAAACAACGACACCAAGTCCCGACAGAATAAGAGCGACACGGCTGTTTCTATGATGACATTGCGGAGCCATATGGAGATGTGTCACCACGCTATCACTGTATGAAAACCTAATAATAGTTAAAATTTTGACAATCTAAAAGATGATATGTGCTCTTGATTGCGGCAGAAATATAAGAACATGAAAACAGAAGGACCTTTTCTTTTAGAGTAAAATTGCTGAGCTTTGTAAAAGCTATAGGCCAGTCTAAACAAAATTGCTTGGATACACTGTATATCTCCCGTATGCTGTACATCTGCGGTACACTGACACAACACAGAATGCTATGCGTATTTTAACCCAGATAACTGCTCATATCACCCTGTGAGCCCAATGCATCCCGCGTAGCTCAATTGGTTAGGTAATTACCTAGTGAACGAGAAGTTCCGAGATTGGAGCTTCTGCACTACGGATTTGTCATTGCTAGAAGCTAATCGTTATAGATGGACAGACTGAATCGCAGACGACCAACTTTGAGATTTACATGTATATACGTAGATTGAATTGTCATCCTTTAGTTCATTTACAATTCACAGTTTTCCAACTCAGTCAAATAAAATATTTAAAAAAATGTAATAAACAAATCAGCTAATGCCGAGTACATGCATGTCTATAAAATAATGAAGCTTGTCTGTGCAGGGCACAGTGATAGCCACTGGACCGCATGTACATACAATACATACATTACTGGACCGCAATACATACCTCAATGCTGAGAGAGCTAAAGGTTTGTTCTTTACTTGTTCAACTTTTCAAAACATGTGTGTTTTACAAATGCTGCAAAACTTACAAAAAAATTGGAAAAGACGTAAAAAAATCACAAATTCACAAAAAAATTGATTCGAATACAATAAAGCAGGTTTTTAGTAAATAGTGGGAAAAATTGTCCAGTACATTCCTTTAGGCCTATATATATATATATATATATATATATATATATATAGTATACTTGACAAATATACTCTACTCTTACTTACATTTGGTCAAGCATTGAAGAACTCCACATCTTTCAAGATATCTTCTAAAGTTTTCCTGCATCTAAAATTAAAAGTTGATCTCGTAAAGCAGACGGTCTGTGGAGAGGTTGAATAAGCTGTCTTATTGGCTTAGGTTATCGGTTCCATAATGGTAGGATAAACAAGCTCTGACCCTCTGACAGCCATTTATAGTGGGAAGATGAGATGGTGTGAAGATGATCAGAGATGCTTTTCCTATACAGTAAACCAAGAATCTGGTCTTAGCAACTTTTTCTATCCAAAGAGCCATTTGGGACAGCTTCTCAATAAAAGGAAGGACATAGAGCCATAACCCATTTTGACATCATGTATTCCGCACTTTTTTTACCATTAGCCACTACTTTTTTTCTTATGTTTTGAGCCATGCAGCTTATATAAGGGTGCGGCTATTCTGTGGTTTTTTTTTCACCGCTAGGGCACATTAACCGGAATCTCCGGTTAGTGCGTCTATAGCGATGAAAAAAAAAGCGAAACAATGCCTAACAGTACTGTTCCGTTAAGCACTAGGTTAAAAAACGTCGGTTAATACGGAACAGTGCCTAACAGCACTATTCCGTTTTAACTAGCAAAGTTGCTGCTGTGTTAAAAAGCACCGCCCTGAGTTCTGCGGCCTACACAAAGGTGAAGCCTATGTATTGTTTTATTATCGTTTTTTGAAAATAAAGCAGATGCGGCTTATATAGGGGTGCGGTTAATAGTGCGAAAAGTACGGCAAATGTAAATGAATATGTATACAGGCAAACTCGGATAACTCAAACTTCACCGGACCGAGTGAAAGTGGAAATATCATTGCGCTGGAACGGACCAAACACATCCGTTCAAAATAACCATGTGTTCGAGCTATCCGAGGGTGAGTTATCCAAGTTTGACTGTATATGTGCATATATGTAGGTGTTTATGTATATATGCACAAATATTCATGTATATCAGAGCATGCAGCAAAAAGCATTGATGGCTTGTTGCAAATTGAAAGGCTTCTATTGTAAAGTTTAAAAAATTTTTATTAGAAAGTATAGAGATTTTTCCATCACTTGAGATTTATTTGTTGTTTTAGGTGATGTCACTGACAGGACGTTTTCAGATTAAAGTTGGCCAAACTTGATCCCCGTTGAAATGCTCAGAAGAAAAGACATATTTTTTTGAGCGTTTTAACCAAGATCAATTTTGCTGACTTTTGTTCAAGTTTGTCGAAAGGTCTCGCTTTTCCTTGCTTTCCAAGGGCCATCGCAAAGCACATGATTGGTAAAAACTTTTTGCGAACCTTTTGAAAAGTCGTTAACGAAAACATTTTGTTGATGATGGTAATAACGACGCCTAAGAACTACTAAAAGTTGAGGTTTATCTCTATGGCTCGGAATAAAGTGATATTCTAACTTCAACAGTTTTTACTCAACGGCTACTGAGACAGTTCTCGGTAGCCATAGGGCAAAAAACTGTTCGAGTTAACGAAGTTGATGCCGAGTTATCTAAAGCAATTTATCATTGCGTGGGAACGGACCAAACAAATCCGTTCGAAATAACCATGTGTTCGAGCTATCCGAGGGCGAGTTATCCGAGTTTGACTGTACATGTGCATATATGTGCGTGTTTATGTATACATGCACAAATATTCATGTAGATAAACATGAATATACGATCATTTAATTATATATACATAATTACGTAAATATTTTTAAAATATGAGTATTTAAACAAAATATATATATACATGTATATATTTATATCCGACAGAGAGATTGTATAGCAAAGAAAATCGCCCAGTCAGTAATGTGGTAACTAGCTATATATATATACCACAGATGAATTAGGAATACAAAGAACTTACTATCTCCAAAGGAAGGGATGTCTCTTCTGACCTTGACCCCTCAAGTCTACATTTTACATCTTTTTGAGTCCAAGAGCCATGACTGTCTGCTTTTTCAATGCCTAAACAGTTTAATAATGAATGCATGAAAGATTATCAGAACTTGAGCAATTATCCTTTCCTGCTATATCTTGTTCACTATCCCAGAAACTATCCTGTACGGAAATATAGATTAAGCAAACCCCGACAGCCAATCATCATCATTCAAATGGTAAAGATTGCAGAGTGCCATGGATGCTCTGTGAAATATTGGGAAAGTTTCACAGCTGCATTGTTTCCCAATATTTCCATGTTGCCTCAGCAAAGTCATCAGTTTATGGTGCGCGTATGCGCGCTATGCCTTTTCAGTAGAGAGTTGTCCCACCCTGTCTAGTATGGCACTGTTGTAAAACTCCTCTTTGCTTTTGTTTTAATGTCTGTTTTGCTTAGGCCTATCTCCGCTGAAAGGCTTCAATACTTGCAACGTAATTTATATATTTAATTTATATATAATATATTTATAATAAACATAATTTATAACTACTCTGAAGCTTTATCAACTACAGCAGCAGTTCCTTCTTTTGAATAAGTTATGTTACATTCTCTATTCAATTGGTCATCCACAAAAGTAGCAACGACATAACCACCTTCACTCAAAAGGCTGTCCCTTTCTGTCCCTTCTCCAGCAGGCTCCAAGTGCGCCAAAATCAACTCAAGAGGATGAATATCCGAAGGAAGGTCTGATCGTCTATTCCAAAGATTTGTGAGAACTGCAGATATGTATAAAAATATCACAGTGGAAATTCCAGTACAGCAGCAAAAGCATTTCTGCATTACCTCAACTATAGGTCACAAAACAGGAAGTGGAATAAATGCATATGACAGCTGTAAAGGCTACATTCTCATTATCAACACGGATCTAAGTATATGTACTTCGGAGTGAATTTTTGACAAATTTGAGAAAAGATTAATACCTTCCCCAGCAAGAAAGAGGTTAGGAGCCACTCTCTCACCTATTTCCAAGCTTTATCACTACTCACTGGAGATTTCAGTTTGATTAAGCTATCCTTCCAAATATCCACTCTACTTAAATCAACCCGCACGTATCATAGATAGCTTGATTTTTAAGATTGGCTTGAAAACAATCTACTTATTTTTGTGCTCAAGTCTTGCCGATTCCGAGTTACGTACTTTGTAAGTTTACATGTTACTACATTGTACAGATACTACGGCACAAAATGTATAAACATTAACATGCAGAGAATAGTGTGGGTTTAAATATTTGATGGTAACCATACCTCGTACCTAGTCAATTATGGTCACATCGTATCAGCAACAGAGAAAATAATTAAGGAAAGCTAAACTTGAAGGTTATAGCGAGTTCGTGAAGCTGAGAGTCACGAGTTTGAATTTAAGTGAACGAAATATTTCATCGATGGGCCGATTCACTGAACGGTGATGAAATACACCATAAAACACATCTTGACACACTCGCTGGAGCCATGTTAATCCATTTACTTCCTACATCTTGCGCCTCATTAGATGCAGAAATTTCTCCTTGTTCTAGCAGAATATAACAGAAGCTTTCCAGTCTCAGCTTATTGCAGAGGTGATAGAATTAGTGTCTTCTTGTTATATCTTCAGTGTCTGATCACAAATCACTTTGCATACCTCCAATAGCCCTTTTTCAGAGCCAGCAATGATTACAAGAGTTGTTCAAAATAAGATGCAGTAGTATCACAAAATTAATTAGTTGAGAATACAATAAGTGAATAACTAGGCTATCTTTTGATTTTAGTCAAGGTCAGTTGTATAAGCATTTTCATTACACAAATGAATTGCTAATTTCTGCTTATTGAACACTCACTCCATATTAATCGTTAGAAAATTTTGCATCTATTAGTATTATGGTTTGGGGTGGTTTCTAGCAAAATTAAGGTAGTACATCATCGCTACCAGCAAATGTCTCTTAAATGCAGTCTCTTGATTCCTGAGGCCACTGTAATATTTTGTCCACATATGTTTCTTCTCCGAGTGCCATAAATTTGCTAAAATGCTTACCTTGAGCTATGTGTGTCAAGACACCATCACCTTGCAGCTGGCTTAACAATTTGTCTCTTTTCTCATTGCTTTCCTATCCAGTACATAAAATACACATACTTTTCTTGTGCATAACTTTCAAACCTCATTCACACAGCTCAAACAGAATAAGATAATTTCCTAACCAGGTACAAGAACATAACAGACTAGAAGATATTACAATAAAATGACAGAAAACCCTAAAGATTCTAAAATTTACTTTACTCAACATAAGCAAATATACAACTCTCTTGAAAGGTATGGAAATTTAACACTTTCGGTGAACATTAAAAAATATAAATTAATAAATTGTGCTGTCTACTAACCATGCACTCTCTATCTCGAGATGTTTTTAATGTGAAAGGTTTAGTGTTTTCATCCTCGTCAAAGACGACTTCTGAATCAGACATGTTACGGTGAGCGACCGTTCTTCAAGCTTTACGGAACAAAAATGGTGAAAAAGCATTATAGAGCGCCAAAAAGCTTCCAAAGGTTTGGCAGTATTCCAAAATAGCTTGCAAGTTTAACCAGTAAAATTTTAACCTATGTTAAAAGCGTGAACAGTAATTATTTTAATAGAAATTTTAACGTTTTAAACATTTAACGAACAGTTTAATTTATATTGATAAAAAACTAGTTGCATGCGACGAGCTAAAATTATTTTCTCTACCAATCAACTCAACATTGAAACAAATCTTACAAGACAGGAGGTAACAACTGATTGAATTTCCATCTATAGTTTTGCAGGAAGAGATGTTTCGGCGTAATTGATAATATCTAAAATTTAGAAACAAATTTGAACAGAACCCACAACAATAATGGAAGGAGTAGTTGTATGCAGGTGAGCAGTGGAAAAAATAGCCTTAGCTCTATCTGTGATACAGTCATATTTTATCAGATCAGTAGCGGTGCTATTAATCGTAAATATAGCCTTAACTCTATCAACGATACAGTCATATTCTGTCTGGTACGTAGTGGCATTATTAATTGGGAATATAGCCTCAGCTCTATCAGTAATACAGTCGTATTCTATATGGTAAGTAGTGGCATTATTGATTGGGAATATAGCCTTGGCTCTAGCAGTGATACAGTCATATTCTATCAGGTAAGTAGCAGTGCTATTAATTGTAAATATAGCCTTAGCTCTATCAGTAACAGAGTCATATTCTGTCTGGTAAGTAGTGGCATTATTAATTGGGAATATAGCCTCAGCTCTATCAATAATACAGTCGTATTCTATATGGTAAGTAGTGGCATTATTAATTGGGAAAACAGCCTTAGCTCTAGCAGTGATACAGTCATATTTTATCAGGTAAGTAGCGGTGCTATTAATCGTAAATATAGCATTAGTTCTATCAGCGATACAGTCATATTCTATCTGGTAAGAAGGGGTGTTATTAATTGAAAATATAGCCTTAGCTCTAACAGTGATACATTCTACTCTAGCTCGCATTTTCGTTTTTATACTAGTCACCCAGTTGTTGATCGCATGAAAGAAAAGCTATTCTCGATATAAATCTTAGTGTTTGTGTGTCTGTAATTCAGTCTGTCCAGCTATAACTCTTAAAATCTTGGAACGAAAAGCTCACATCGTGCTGGATTTAAACACACAAAGATTGCAATCGCATGTCTGAAAACAAACCATTTAACCACAAGTCTACAAAGGCTCTTACGATTTCATCGCTCTCACTATGTACTGTATACCCTTTGTCCCAATTTCACACGCGAAATGACGTATTAATTGATACATTGCGCCTACGGGTTACGATGCCCTTGTTATAAAATACTTTTCGCCTTACTATATAAAACAATGCTTTTCCGTCCTCACCACACTAGAGCAAATTTGTTTTGCTGCCATACGATATCAACAAAACTTCTGTCGAATTTAAAATTTGGCAATTTGTGTGCTGATTATATAAGTTATTAAGAGATATACGTTGCTCGTCATTTCATTTCAGCGTTATCTGTTATGGTAAAATCGGATTCGCAAATAAGTAAGTGATAAAATTTTGGTTAAAAGTTTGAAGTTTACTAAAATACATGCTAAAACCTCCCTCAAGTATGTATTTAGTAAGCTAAACTCATTGTAGTTAGATTCAGAGTTTACGTTACACGTCTGTCTCGAAGGTAAAAACTCTCCTCGGTATGTTCTGCACGTAGTACATTGTAATGTTACATTTTCTTATAGGTCATAACCACAAAATGCACTAAAGTTATTGTAGGTGACTATAGTTATTAAGGTTATCATATTGTTTTGTTACAATTTTTTAATGATGATTTTAATGATTTTTACCAGGTGTTTGCATTAGATAATTACTATAGGTTTCTATACTGCTCTACACAATATTTTTGCCTTATGATGCCAACACCCAAACGAACTAAAATCATATAATCGTATACCAAATAATTTTTTATTGTAATTGTAACAAAACAGACTATATCTAGCCATTACTTACTAATAATTTCTCATTTACATTTAAACACCTATGTGGCTATATTTTTCCTCCTTGAAATTTGTTTTGCTATTCATAGAAAAGATATACCATCCATCAGACTTAGTGTACTGCTATCATCGTTTCTTCAGTTACCTCTAAAACATATTTTCTTTAAAAAAACAATTTACTCTGTTTGATTTCAGTTTCTTATTGAGTTCTGCAAGCTTATAGCTTCAAAATTATATTCAGTTCAAAAGGAATTATAATATTCTAAGCGTTTTCAGAGACAATGGAAAGTTGTTAATAAGGTCTAGAAACAGGGTGACCCCTTATGTATTCAAGACAATGCTTCACATTATTAATGAGCGAATAATATTGACAACAAAAAGGTTCAATTGCATTGAGCTCTGCGGAGTATTTCTTGGTAAACATCTCTTCTTCCATCCTTATGCTTTTGCAATCAATGGGCCTTTTCTTCAACCAACAACAGTTAGATACTTGAAGTGTAATATTGACATAATAGATGGCTTGGTCTGAACTCATATACTTGTCTCTCTGGCACCTGACTCTAACTGCCAGAAAAGACTAAGTAGCTGACAACAGAGCAGTCATATTTACACGAGTCCTTGAAACCTGAGAAAAAAGAATAAAGAATATCTAGCCTCTTATTGGACTGAGATACAGTCAATGAATGAACAGCGATGAAAGCGATTAAATTATGCATATGAAAATATGTAAAAGATTTCATGTTGAGCCTTTAATTATCTACACCAACAGCTGCAACCTTCAGAATGATAACGAGTAGTTATGACAATATAGGTATATTTATATTAAATGGCATATATGTCTATAAAGAATACACGCAATCTTGTGTTATTCTTCTGTATTTTCTCCCAGAGCAACAGAATAGTCAACTGTTACATATGAAGCACAAAAAAGCAATAATCTCCTCCCTTTATATTACATTTAAGTCCTAGGCCTGGAGTTTTTCTGATTGTTTAGTTACTTTAGTGTCTCAATATATGAACAGGAATTTATAATGGTTCCTTTTAGAGTGAGCTTAACCAACATTGATGTCCCAAACACAGCTGCTATGATATTGCATGCTGGGTTTTGAAATGCTTTGGATTATGGTGAGGTAGGACGATACCACTCAAGTCAATTTCCTTAGAACTCATGTTTGAAATTATGATGCGCCCATCTTTCGTTACCTGCCATTGTTCAATTAGCGAAAGTTTAATCATCATTGTAATGCTGTAGAAGGTCAGATGCCTCACTCATGCGGACTTCCTAGTGACAAACCCTAAATTGCTAAGAAAACTACTGGCACACACTTTAGAAGAATCTTTCTAAAACTCTTTCCTTTAAGAAATCTTAATCTCCGCACTCCTACCATGACTAATGCCTAAAGACATCACATCAATATCAGCTGCTGCCATTTTTTAAGGTTGACAGCGGATCAAGGCCTTCCACTGCTTTTTTGGTACTACTCAGACCAAGCTTATTGACGTAAGCTTTAATTCTTCGAACCCAGTGTTTTATTGTTCCCTTGTTCCCTAGAAACATCAATATAAAGCTCAAGTATTTTGCTAATGCCAACCGATTTTTTTCATCTCACAGACACAAAATCTATTGAAGCTTATAATTTTTTTCTGCATGTAAAAGTTAAAAACTGCTTTCAAACTAGCTGACAAAAAGTGGAACAAAAAAACACTTTTTTTAAAATGATAAATTTAAAACTAAATCTAAAATGGTGTTTTTGCTATAATTTTGTTTCCCGGCCGAAAACCAAGTAGAGTGACCTACTTTTTGGTGGCGCAAAATTATCAACAGAACTTGAAGAAGATTGCTGACTTTCAAAATTGGTTGAATATATCCGGTGGTTTTACAACTGGATGTACTAATTTCTTGAATAATGGAAAGAAAAAAGAGAGAAGTATATGTATACTCAGCTTTTACATGTATACAGAAGTAGTGTTCAATATTAAAGACATTATTTATATATAACCAATAATTAAATACATAATCAGCAAATTTCTATCATAAAAAAAAATTTAGTAACCATAGAAAAAAGTAGCTATACCCTTACGCCTATTCTTATGCGTCCATGAGTCTTGACAATCATAAGAGAAAAACTGAAAACCTGTTTTTAAGGTGGTATCTGTTCGACTGAAGGAACGAGCTCAGGTATCGAGGTTATAGTCTCTGTTACAAAGCGCAGACTTCTGACTGACAAATAACCTGAATATCTTGAAGAGCTGAGCGTATATGAGACGTTAAATAATATTGCTCTGGTGCAATTTATCTGTTAGCAAACTGGCTGGCACTTACATATGTCACAAGGGATGCACTGATTGATGATGGGCATTTTGTAATTTAATCGTCTACGCTTGTCCTAAATTGGCATCTAACTTTCATCACCTTTCTAATTGTCTTTTATGCACTTCCTGGCTTGATACTAGATCTTTGTGAGTGTATCTTATGAAGCATGTTTTAGTGTTCGCAATGTTCTGAAAAAAAACGAACAAACGATGTCTCCTACAGTTCAGGCTCTCTTATTCTTTGGTATTGGCTTTGTATGATACATATTTACATAAAACAAGGCAGTCAGACCATATGTTTAAAGGTTGACTTGCAACAAAATTCACATTACAGTTATTTGGTATCAAAAGATTCACCATGTCTTACTCTGTTGTAGGTGCTACATATGTGGAAATTTGATTACAAGCTCTTAATAGCTCAAAAATGAAAAGCCGCCGTAGATTGGAATCTCTTTATTTCTCTGACGTAGTCATGAAATTTGGGCAAAAATCCGGTACCCAACACCCATCACGGGTTTGATTCAGTCTTCTGGATTTGCGAATAGCCAAAATCTCCAAAATAAAATACAATCTATAGTTTATTGTTTAGCTCAGCAAATGAGCTAAAGTTATTATCATCAACAGTGATAAGAATAAACAATTAATATTTTAGGCTCTTGGTTTTATATTAGGCAACTCATTATATTTAATACGCATGCATAGCAGTTTGTAAACAATGACAAAGCATGGATAATAAAAAATAGTCAATATTTAATTACAACCTATTGATTCATACTTATTATTACTTATCTACACCATTAACGACGAAAATGCTAAAACGATGGGCTTGCCAGACGTATCTTTTGAGAAGACGGTTAGAAAAAATACGAAAATGTTAAACGTACAAGCGTAGCCTGTGCGATGCGACTAGAACGAACAATTTACCCGATAATCGGGCGACTGAGAACAACCAAGTGTGGTTAAAATGTGTAAGTAAACAACCGCACAATGTGTAAGATACACCGTACTTGTGCCTCTATGTTAAAAAACGAATAGCCTTAATTTTTTTTGTACTGTTATTTGCGATTCCCAGGTCATGTCGACTTTGATTTTGTACGATGACGTCTGTTTTAAAAATGATTTACACTTATTAAAAGTAACAAATAAACACTGATTTACTGTAAGTATGAATATTGCAAGATTGACAGCTAAAATCACTCTACTTACTCACATGAGTTGTGGGCTTCACCGCAACGCGTACAATACCCCGTTATCCTACTACAGCAACAGAAGCAGAAAAGTAGGCTTGCACTTTACAAAAAGCCGTAAAAGCCGTTGTCATAGAGAGATGTTTAGAATATACTCGGTAAGCTGGTTAGGCAAGTTTTGCGGCTGTTTGCTTGACTGTAGACAGCCTAGCTCTCAGAACATTAGTCTCACCAGTATGGGCACAGCTATTGAATGACAATTTGATTGCTGGTTTAATTTTTTTAATTTTGTGTCGACGATTTACTTTATAGCGTCGCGGTTTCGTGATATTATTTTCCTGTTAATTGTGTTGTAGCTTATTTTGTTGTAAATGAGCTATCTACCTTCAGTATTAGTATGAGTCCAAATCTCCTTATATATGGATAGTCTTGGCTTCAGTTGTGTTTGTCGTTAGGTGCAGAGGACTCTGGTTAGCTTGTGCTATAGTGTTATTCACCGTCTATGTGAGTGTCGATGCCGAGGTGGGAGGTAGTCTAGTGATGGTCAGGTTACGGTTCTACAACAAGGCTAATCCAATGCTATAGTTCATGTAACGATGCCTCATATATACACTACTGTACGTACACCTCCAACCAACCCTCTAAAGACTGGGTTGGGGTTAGATTAGCAGTCTAGACGTAAGATATTATGATACAATATACATGTTGATCGATCAACTATTAGTATACAATTAAATGATGTTGCTTCCTTAGTTGCTAGACATGGAATAAATATAACTATAAAGCTGCTTCTATATAAATGGATAGACTGAATAGGAGTTGTGTTCCTACTATAGTGTTGCTATGGACTGAGTAAGTAATTCCCAACTCAACAATCAAATGGTAAGAATATTGTACACGTATGCAGCATGTAAGCAATGGTTGTTGATGCATACTTGTTTCCGTTAGTGGGAGATAATATATGCTGTAGGAATGTATTGTAACTGCTAAGTTTCCTACCTATTAACTAATCTCTTGACATTTACGTTTGTGGGAACATTGCTAATATACAGCTATTTCAAAAACATGATTTTCAGCTATAACAATTGGTTTGTCGTTCTAGGGAAATTGGTGACAGCAAGGTAGTTGAACAATCACTCACGCGTTAACATATTAAAAATTGTTTCCTGTTGCACCTAACAGCACCTTATTTTTTACCAGAGTTAGAGATTTAGCTGCATAGCAAATCACACTGTTGCCACCATTCTGTTTCTGATGAATGAAACTCCAACAGGGCTTACATTTGTGTAAACATGTTCTTGCAATCATTTCTGCCAGGTTTCTTTCTAGCCACTGAAACGCCTTGTTATGTTTTAATCAATAGAATTGAATTACCCATCAGTTTCTTAACAACGTAGCGGGTGGTGCTGAAGTTTTCTCTCATCCTTAGTTTTACCAGTTTTTCTAAAAAAATCATTATGGCTATTTTTTCATGATTTTGCTAGTTCAAGCTATCAGAGATAGACAGTAGTATTTTCAAAATATATGAATGCCAATCTCTACAGCCGACTCAAGTCTAAGGGGCTACTCCATCAATATCTAACTGTTACGACAGAGTACTGTGACCGGCTCTACAAAACTGAGCCAAGAAGCAAGAGCATCGCTGATCTCTGAAGGGCTGTGTGCTGAACGCAGCATTGCCGTTCCAATTCCATGGTAGTTAGCGAGCACTGCTTGAGTGAGCAGTGGGAAAAGGTTTCCCTGAACTTGGTAGACCATGTTGTATGAGCAACGCCGCCCTAGAGTTTGGCAAGCTTTTTTAGTGCTGGAAAATTATTTCCTTGAACTCTGCAGGCCGTTTTGCAAAAGAAGCGCAGCTCCGGAGTTTGGTGAGCTTTTTCCAGTAGGAGAGAGATTTCCCTTAACTCGGTAGGCTGTTTTGCATGAGCAGCGCCACCCCAGAGTTCAATGAGCTTAGTTCAGCAGGAAGAAAGATTTCCCTGAGCTCGGTAAGCTGTGCTACATGAGCAGTGCCACCCAAAGCTCGACAGACTGTTCTGATCAAAAAAAAATATGCATGGTCGACACTCAAGAAGCAGGGACCGATAGACAGACCAGCTGGCAGAAGTCCTTGAATGACTGGCGATGGCACCTCCGGCTCAGGCCCTGGTCCATCAGTTTAAAGCACCTCAGTACTCGGGAACTGGAGATGTAGAGTACTTTATCAACCGGTTCCAGAAAAGCCAAAGCCAACGTTTGGACCAAGGAAGCTGGCCTAATGCACCTCCGGTGGGTCTGAAGTGAAAGGCTGCGTGCAGGCTGACCTTGTAGAAGCCATCTTCAATGCCCGTCGTACCCAGTTTAGCCTCCCGCTCAGGCAGGCTCGCATTAAGCTGAGCACCTTGAAGCGGGCCTCATCAACCTCCCTTCAGGAGCACATCTGTCAAGTAGAAAGGCTGGTTTGGGTAGCGTACGGTGACCCGTCGGGCCCCTTTTGTAGCTGGTTGTTGTTCAGTCTACCACGCCATCCTGCAGCTTGAGGAACCGTTGGAGGAACAGGCACCCGTGGTGCAGGAACATGCAGTTGGTCAGCTGGCATAGCTCGTGCAGCAACTGACGCAAGAAGTGCTGCAACAAGAAAGGAAAAAGCCCCAAGCGAGGAAAAAGCTGAAACCTTTACAGTGCTGAGGTTGTGGGGCCCTCGGGAACATCCACCGGCACTATCCTAAGAAGCCGGTACACTGGGAAAATGGGAACAGGTCGAAGCTGTAGTCCGGACTGCTGGTTGCACTAAGGCTCCAAACCCAAATTTTTCGAGCAAAAGAAACCAGTAAGCCCTGCGTCAAATGCCCGTCGAAGCAGTCAGCCTGACCTGGTCATGACTGAGGAGACCTGATCAGGGGCACTCCAATCCGGAAGCACTGCTGCCAAGACAAAGAGCCAAAAAAGAGGAGGTCCACCTCAGTGAGGCTGGCAATGGGAAAGACTGCCCCCGTGGTTTTCCAGAACTATTTTTTTGGGCATGGAAGATCTGGAGCTCCGATCCCCCAAAGAGGGGTTCGACATGTCAGCATGCTGATGAGCCACCGCTGACCACAAGCTTGCACTGGTTTGATTCGAAGGGAAGCTTCAGAATCAGGAGGAAAGCTATTACCTCTGAGCTGGTAGTACAGTGGATACGTACGCGGGGATAGAGGATCACTAAGTGGATGATAAACCATTCTTTTCTGCCTCGGGGATCATACCTCCCGGTGTGGAAATGCCAAAAGAAGGGGTGCTAACCCACCTTACAGATCTCTATGTGGTGACCCAATGCAACTGCACCAGCCCGGGGCAGTCTGAATGATTGGCACGACTGCTGACATGCTACCAAGGCCCATTCAGCACCGAAGATGGAGATATGGTTCGGACCTCCAAGGTGGAGCAATCCATTCCACTCAAGGAGGGAATTTGTTTTATCCGCTCATCATCGCACCAGTTGGGCCTGAAGGCGGCAAAAGCTGAGCAGCAAGTCCAAGAGCTATTGGACAAGGGGGTCATTGGACCGACTGGTGGCGCATAGAGCTCTCCGGTGGTAGCTGAATGCCAGAATAGTGACAGCTGAATGCAGTCACTGAGAAGGACGTCTACCCCCATCCCCGAATTGATGACAGACTCAATGCGCTGTCCGACAGCCTGTGTTTTAGCACCTTGGACTTGGTCAGTGGCTACTAGCAGGTACCGCTGGATGCCGGCGCATAAGAAAAGTTGGCATTTGCTACACGCTTCAGCCTGTAGAAATGGAAAGTTCTGCACTTTGAACTCACCTCGGCATCGGCCACCTTTCAGAGGTTGATTGAGCGAGTGTTACACAGCTCACTCCGGAAAACACTGCTACTTTACCTTGATTATATCATAGTCATCAGCTCTGATTTTGGAGACCAAGAGGGACCTCCACTGGACGCCCCAAGAAAGTGGGTGTGGCTCTTAAGTGAAAGGCAGAAGCGAGGAGATAACCCGAAAATTCAGGCAAAGTTTGTGGGACTGTATCAGGTTATTAAAGCCTGGACCACCCACACTTGCCGAGTAGAACAGCAGGGGAAGTTTTCTGTGCAAATTGAGAGCCTATTGAAACCTTTTCGTGCCTGTTCAAAGAAACTAGGATGAGCGCCGGCTACCATTGAATCTTGAAAAAGCCCCAATATGAAAGGTGCAGGGGGCAGGAAGCTCAAGATGAGTTGAGGGCTGTGTTGGAGTTGGCAAGACACAAAGCTGAAGCAACCAAGAGCCAGGAGTTTAACCAAAAACTTAAGGCCTGGCCGAAAGAGCCTTGGAAGCAGCTTGAAGAACAAAAATGCAATGCTCGGGGAGAGCCAGCTCGACCTACGATTTTACTGCCATTCCAGCTCGCTAGCTCGAAGCGAAGAACACTCGCTGCTATTGGGCACAACTCAGGCCTGCTCGGATCACTCGACAATCAGGTCGGCGTAGAGAATGGGCGTGGCTCTCGGCCGTGGCAGCCAGTTCTGGACAACCCTCACGTAGGAATAAAATGGCCAACGAAAGACAGCGAGAGAAATTAGTAGGCTAAAGTCATTTGTTTTTGCACCCACAGTGAGCAAGTACTTTCCCGGAGCTATACCAATATCCACACCACAGACACCGATTTACTTTCTGACAAACCTGTCAACATGGCTCAACCAAGTGAGACAGTAAACTCTCTTGCAGGTTTGTTGAGCCTATTAGAGTCATTGGAAGCAGGATAAGACGAATGCTTGGCGGACCTGCTAGACTTGGACAAGGAGTCTGCCTCTATGTGTGAGAGCACAGGCATGACAGACCCGAACGAAATAGTTGGACCCCCAGTAACTCTGATGGAGTGTTTTGGCCAGGCTGCCTGCTGCCAATGATTTCAGCCTGGCAAACATGAGTCAATGTAGCAACCAGGTGTGACTCAACATTGACTCATGTTGAGTCACACCTGGTTGACACTCTGCCTTTGAGTGACCAGCTGAGGCCTACTCAGATCATTTTCTTCACGGAGACGCTGAGAAGCTGACTGATTGAGCCGAGTGAATCAAATTAGGCACCCCTCTAAATACACGAATGTTTTGGTTCATGAAAGAGCCAACAGAGCCGACTTGTCTGAGCTGGACCAGATCTTTTGATTATCTGAGACCAAGCCTGTTAGAAAACCGACCTCGACAGAAGCACCGACTCAGAGGCTACAAGTGAAGATAGCCAAGCTGCCTGCCGTGTCTCGAAGAAGGAACTAGTACAGACAGAACGTTATGTTGGTGTCGCTACCTGTTCAAAGGTAACTGAGGCGTTGAGAGAGCTCAGTACTTGTGTGGTGTCACTACTGGCTGTCGGAGAAATAGATAGCGCGTTCTCCAACACTGCCATTTATATGTGGCTGTGCTGCTGGCAGCATAATTTCTGTGGCTAAGTAATGTCACCGGATGGCACACGAAATCAGCGAGTGTGGCGACGTAGCTTATCTTGTAAACGAAGCCAAGTGGCTTTTGTTTCTGCAGACCAGAGGATAGTCGATCGACCTCCTGATGAAGCAGTGCACCCTCAAACTGGCCATTGCTGGCCACCCCTAAGGAGCTGGCTGTCAAGTCGGTCAATGTAGACAGGAACGAGCCTAAGAGAAGCCGAGCAAAAGGAAGAGCCAAGTTCCCAGAGCCAAGCCAACTCAGTGACCTCGTGTTGCCTGTATGCAGCCCTGCCAGCCTGGGTCGCCCAAGTCACGTGCTGCCAGTCTGCCACAAAAAAAAGGATGATGGAGCAGCCGGAGAGCACACCTACCTGGCCCAGAGACGGAGCCGAGGAAGCTCCAACACGAACCGAGTCCCATGCCGAGTGATGGGCCTGTTTCTTGATAGGAGGAGCAGAGACAGAGGTCTGGCGCCTGGAGTTTGGATCACGACAGCGCGAGCTCTGGTTTAGGCAGCTTCTTTTAATTCCCTCAGTCGTTGATTGCCGGTTATTTGTTATCTCAGACATGCACGAGGAGAGAAACTACCTCCTTAGTAAGATTTTTCCCAAGCTTCAAAAGTTCTGTCAGAATCAATACAACCTTGATTTTCAGGTCAGTCCTCATCAACACTTCACATTCATATTACAATCTTTACTATAATAAGTGCCACGAAATAAAAATTTTCTCACACGGAAATAAAACTCAGATACTCCGACTTACAGATCAGCATGCTACTCACTACACCAATCAGTTGTTTTACCAATTAACAAAACATTTATGTGCATACTGATGACTCATGACGATCTCTCACGATGCTCAAGCGTACTAGTTATTATTATAATTATTACAATTATTACTAGTTGAATGCCTGGCATTTTGCTCTCTCTTCCAATGCTCAGTAGGCAGCCCTTAGGGCTTCTATTGGGGAGAGAGTGTGGTAGAAAAGCGCCGAGACCAGGGCCTGCTGCCTAACTGATGACATGACTGAGCATCAGCTCGGTAATAGACAAGGTTGTTATTGGGAACTTGGCCGGCCGAGTCAGTGGAGCCAGCAGGAGATGAAATTCGTATATAAAGTGGCCAAAAAAGATGAGAGATCAGAGATTGCTGGTAGTCTCTTGCATACTGTTCTGTTGTATGCGCGCACACACAATTATACACATTGATTTAATGTATATTGTTCCAATATATATTTCAAATATATTGGCAGTTATATTATTTAAATACATTGTTCAACATTGTCTTATTCCCTTGCACTCAGTGATTTTGATTCTTGTGAAGCAGTAAAAGGAACCGACAGTTTCCTTTACACAACGACACCAGCACATCACATGCATAACACTAATTGATTTTGTCCAGGTTATGATTATTATACAAAGAGTTCTTTGCATGCTAGATGCTTATGCTAAGAAGGACAGGTTGTGTAAGCTTTTAATTATCATCTTTATGCAGCCACATTCGATAAATGATGATAGCATCTAAACATTTCAAAAAGTGAAATCAAATACAAGTAAATTTACACCAAGTATGACAGTATGTCTTATGAAATATACACCACTGCAGCTCGTGATGTCACATTACAAAAGGTGTTAGGTCCTGATATCACAATGAAGGAATGCTCTTATATATTGATGATGTTTAGACTACCTGTTCTTCTGACTGTTGGTAGTTATACAGTTTTAGCTGGTGAGCTACAAAAGTGGGTGTAGGTGAAGATATTGAATGTCTCAAATTAAAAGGTTAAACTTATCCAGAGTGATGATAACTCTGGATGTTGGTGGGTCATGCGATGGTGATGTTTGCATCCACTGTTCTGCAAGTTTGTATGTCCATAATGGTCTCGAGTAATTTTCAATGTTAGTCACAAGGGCTATACCTGTGATAATTTTCAGCTTTGCGGTTTTTGCTATATACATTTAAGTTAATCACCTTGTATTTATGCTACTGACTTTCTGAAAATATTGATTGCAATTATTATTTATGCCACTGCAAATCTATTTTTTAAATTTTGCTGACTGAACACAAGCAAATATGAAGGGTAGGGTCGCTGTGATTAATGTCAATATCAGACTAGAATTAGTTCTTTTGGGCTATGCAAGCAAACAATCAATTCAAGCTCCTCAAGAACTGGTATTCATCTTTTTCACAGCCTATGAAGAACTTGTGTGTCAGCAACAGTCTCCGACTCTAATAAGATGTGCACACTAAAAAATACAATGTTGAGTACTGTTTCAGAGAGTCATTTCTGCCACCGCTTTTTACGGTCAAACAATTTGGGATTTTTAGTAAAGCCTGGTTTCCATATGACAGCGCAATGATCGCGCGCGGCCCAGTGATCGTGTGCAATGCATTTCTTGGGTCGCGAGGCAGTGTTTCCATATCGCGCGTAAGCTCCATGCTTGCATTGGACAGGGTGGATATTTTCCTTACTTTTTCGTAGGAGAGACATATTTCTTCGGAAAAACTGACCTCCGTTGCGAAATTACGCTGTCATATAAAAATCAGGCTTACTCTTTCGTACGGGAGACCGATTTCTTCGGAACAAAGCCCTTCGCTGAATTGTGGGATAGGTTGAAAAGGTCTAGCGGTGTATTGTAGGATACATAATTGCATGCACCCATCGCAAGGATCCATTCTGTTGGATACTTGCGATCAGCGTACGCATGTCGCGCGACCGTCGTGCGTTGACGTTTCCATATCACAACTGGCCTACGTACGACGTCGTGCGCCTTGTTGTGCGCCTTGCGCTGTCATATGGAAACCAGGCTTAAGACTTAACTGTGCAACATAGGTATACATAGTTGAAGTGGTTAACTCAAAGACTATGTTCAACACCCTTAGTCTAGTGTTTACAAAGTCCAAAGAAGAATGCAGCATGAATTGTCTTCTTATTTTGAGTACATCTATGTCTACTGATGTTGTGTTTTTCAAGATGAGAGTTTATAATCTTTTGATGTAAAATAAAGTTATAAAAATAATTATACACACTGAATACTCCATGTATGTTATTAACTTTCCAGTAGAAATGATTGCTTTTGAATATCAAAGGTCAAATCATTTTCTCTCACATTTTTCATCTCTCGAGATTTGTGGAGCGGTCATTCTGAAGCTCGCTCTAATGCTCGATTTTTGCATTTTCTTTTAGTTCACTTGTGCCATGCTTCAGTCGTAGGATATCAAGGTCAGCTAATTTCTGCATTAAATTGGGTTATAATTAGAAAATAGAAATAATGCTTTCTCTACTAGGCAGCCCTTGGATATATTGTCCATATGTATTTGTATAATAATAATTGTATAACTAAGTCCAGCATGCAAAATGTTTATTATAAAGCAGTCATATATTGATTGCAACATGAAATTATGTGAATAGAAAACCTTATTTGGCCATCAACTGCGCGAGGATAGTGAAGCACCCCAAGCCAATCTAGCAACTGGACAACAATTGTAGTCATTGTGTTATTTCAGATGCAGAGTAACAACACTCATAGGACTGCTATAGTCTATACTCATCAATCATTATGAACGCGTGAACAATAGGCAGTTTTGTTTATTGATTACTAGCCAGCCATGAGAAGAGCCTCACGCCTCTTACGTACTACTAGGGGCCCTTATTGACATTCAACTGAGGTTTGCATTTTTTTCTCGTTGCTGTTGGTTGGCTGGTGGCTAACAGATACCATTTCTAGTCTAGTTTTCTTGCTGCTATGAAAGGGACAATGTATGTATTTAGAGCTCATTGCTATTTGCAAGTATTTAGAGCGCATTGCAAATTTTTCGAGCGTTAGATTGGTCTATCTGATTTTAGTTTGAATTTGTTATTTTTCTAAAGCTATTAATTATCGGCCATTCTTTTGCCTTTTGTCTTAATTATATTCTCTTACAGTTTTAATTTGAGGTAAAGCCTCCTCTCTACTTTAAGGGCTTTCGTCGCCTCCTTTGCTATTTAATTTCCAATCAGATTTTTTCTGCTTTTGACACGGTTTTGCTTTTCAAATAGTGATCACTAACATGCCTTGCTCACTTTTGTATGTTACATAATGTAACACCATCAGTTTTCACTTCGTTGCAAATGAGATCTCTTCAGTGGTTTACATTAAATAACTGTTTTTTGGCTGCTGACTCTCTGATAGTGTGGTTTAATGTGTTTTTGTGTATGCATGCTATTTTTGCACTTCCTAACGCTTGCAAAAATTTGAAATACATGTATGTTGGGATTCCATGAATGGTGGGCGTTTTTGTCTAGTCGTATCAACTTTTGTATGATTTTTGGCATCTGAACTTGTTTTAATGTTAAAACAAATCACCTTAACTTTGTGTCATCTATCTCAGAATCAAAACACAATTTTTTCAATAAAGTATTAAAATATAATTTTGTTTCCACTGTTACTCTTATTACATAAAGTGATATTAAATTTTTGTATTCAGTTCAATCAACCTTATTTAAATAAAAATTCATTTTAAATGCTTACTTGAATTAAATGCTAACTCACGTGATATATGCTTGATGTCTGGATACTATCCTGTATTCTGATGTTCTTTGCAAAATTCGGGAATAAAAAGAGAATAAGAAGCTCACTTTTTCTTGTTCAAGATGAAGGATATCAAAGTTACCATGTTACATAATTGCTAAATTGTACAACATTTCGAAATTGTTTTCAAGTCACCAGGGCGACTTGAAAATTATTGGGTGACTAAATTAAATGGATTTTATTTAGTAAATTTTGCAATATGAATTGTAGAAAACCAAAAGGCAGAAGTTTGTGAATCAGTCACAGTAATACCCTGGCAGTCAGGTAGACCATGAGAGATCATCCGGTGTCCAAGGAAGCACATAGAATAAGTACACACAACTAATCAAACATAATAGAATACAAACTATTGTGAAGGAGTTTGCTGGGTTGCTATGCTGAATGTAGGAGTTTAATTTTCATACAGGACAATATTGTTTCATCAATCTCTAACCATAGCTTTGAAGAGATGAACACAGACGACCCTTATTATAGTAAAGATTGAAAGTCATTTGATTCCTGATTGTATATGCTTTGTACACTATATGTATACATGTACACTATAAGTACACTATATGTATACTTGTACACTATAAGTACACTATGTTTACTTGTAAATCAGATACATTCAACTGTTTTTATATGTCAATTCTAACATATACGGTGACTATACTAACCACGAGCAGTTTGTAAGATTGTAGTACTTATACTAATCCTAGCAAACTTAGATTTAATGTAGTGTGTTACAGTACAATAAGTCAGGTAAGAATACTATCACACTCTGATAGCTGTTTTACCAGTAGCAGCACTATCACACTCTGATAACTGTTTTACCAGTAGCAGCACTATCACACTCTGATAACCGTTTTACCAGTAGTAGTACTGTCACACTCTGATAACTGTTTTACCAGTAGCAGTACTGTCACACTCTGATAACTGTTTTACCATTAGCAGTACATTCACACTCTGATAACTGTTTTACCAGTAGCAGTACTATCGCACTCTGATAACTGTTTTACCAGTAGCAGCACTATCACACTCTGATAACTGTTTTACCAGTAGCAGTACTATCGCACTCTGATAACTGTTTTACCAGTAGCAGCACTATCACACTCTGATAACTGTTTTACCTGTAGCAGCACTATCACACTCTGATAACTGTTTTACCTGTAGCAGCGCTATCACACTCTGATAACTGTTTTACCTGTAGCAGCACTATCACACTCTGATAACTGTTTGGCCAGTAGCAGTATTATCACACTCTGATAGCTGTTTTACCTGTAGCAGCACTATCACACTCTGATAACTGTTTGGCCAGTAGCAGCACTATCACACTCTGATAACTGTTTTACCTGTAGCAGCACTATCACACTCTGATAACTGTTTTACCTGTAGCAGCACTGTCACACTCTGATAACTGTTTGGCCAGTAGCAGTATTATCACACTCTGATAGCTGTTTTACCAGTAGCAGCACTATCACACTCTGATAACCGTTTTACCAGTAGTAGTACTGTCACACTCTGATAACTGTTTTACCAGTAGCAGCACTATCACACTCTGATAACTGTTTTACCTGTAGCAGCACTATCACACTCTGATAACTGTTTTACCTGTAGCAGCACTGTCACACTCTGATAACTGTTTTACCAGTAGCAGCACTATCACACTCTGATAACTGTTTTACCTGTAGCAGCACTATCACACTCTGATAACTGTTTTACCTGTAGCAGCACTATCACACTCTGATAACTGTTTGATCAGGATTATGGATTATATTTAAGGTTTAAGGTTAAAACTCGCTACATCATGAAGTGTTATTCGTGAGCTTCCTATATGATACTATTTTCATGACGGCAACTGACCAATTTATTTCAGAGTAAAGATTTATACTAACACAAGCCCTTTTTGATAAAAATGGCGAAGCCTGTTAAAGACCTGAAACAAAGTGGCGGATTCGCTATTGATAAAGGTACATTCAGTTTAAGAATGTAATTCTATAGATGTTCTTCTCCTGAATGTGTTACTAGAGTAGGTTTTGTACAGTGTTGGACTCTCTAAAAAGTGCATAAACGCTAAAATTTCATAATTCGTGTTATAAAAAAGATGTGGATGTAAAGGTTGCATCTTTATGCTCATTTCTCATAGACTCAACATTAGGAGTTATCTTTTCTCTTGTTCATCAATTGCATTGCATCATCATTCCAATGCACAGCGATCATGGGTTGTGTGACACATGCATTGGCTTACAGTTTGATCAGTGCGGTGTATGAGAGAGTTGCGGGACCAAATAACTTGTATATTGAGCTTGGTAGTTTCCGAACAAACAGGCCATACCCACTATTTCATATCATCTATGATGGAGAGACCACAGCATTAACAAATGAAAATATATTCCATTAGAAGTAGCTCTAAAATTGATTTTTGTAAGTGACACCATTTGAAAAATCACAAATATCTACAAAATGATACGATTAGTTATATAATATAAGATAAAATAACTCTTTTAAAGCTCATGTCGAAGTCTATATATATACTGATGGTTATTTGCATGTGGTTACTTACATGTAGTTACTTGCATTTGGTTACCTAAATGTGGTTACTTACCTGGGATTACTTACCTGTGGTTTCTTACATGCAGTTATTTGCATGGTTATTTACACGTGGTTGCTTCCACATAATTATTTACATGTAGTTACTTACACATTGTTACTTCACTTTGGTTAACTCACATGTATTTACGTGTTTTAGACATGTTTCACCCTTTGTCCATCAAAGCTGTCAACTGTAACTCAGTGTAAAGTGTTGAGCAGCTCATTATCCGCATACTATATTTCTCATAAAAAAACAACTTGTATGGTATTCATAGTATTTATTCCAAGTTTGTTAAAGCCAAAGCTAAAAATTTTAAAGACTGACAAAAAGTTAATAAATTCCACAGATGTCAGTTGCTATAAATAGTAATCCCGACAACTAAACCATTTTAAGATAAGTGTATCTCGACGCTCTTGATGATCAAGAGATTAAATTATGGTTGGATTTCAAAAGGCTCACAATCTCAAAAATAAATAGCATTGCGTTTCCATTGCTTTCATTTTGTCTGCTCATGCCAGGTTTATAACAGTCTTTACCTTTAGTTTTGCAGTTGTCTTCTCTTGTGGTACTAATTGAAAACTATGATGTAGATAAAATTGATGAAAAATCGAATTACTGGGCCAAATGCAAAGGTGAACCAAGACAGATGTCTCTGGAAAAGGACTTACCTGATTACGTTCTGAGTGGGAGGCTCAACCATCACACTGAGAACATGGGAGAACTGACCAAGAATAAGAAAGTGGTTAAGATTTTTCTTAGCTCCACTTTCTCAGGTAATTCTCTGGCACTCATGATTTACATGAAAAGCACTAAATTTGAATTACCATTCTGAATGTGCTGTAAGAGTTACCCTCCATGTATATCAGCAAGTTTATTGTTTCATATTACTGATAAATACAGCGTTTTCAGGAATGGTAATTATAAGGAATATCTTACACTTGCTGTGGTCTATGCAAAACCTACTACTACCGACAACATTGTACATTTTAAGATACCCTGTCTATAAAGTTGCTGCATATAAATGTTATAGTCTAGAAGAAGGTATTTATGTTTGGCTGCCTGATAGAGGTACTGATAGAGGTACTGATAAAGGTACCGATAGAGGTACTGATAAAGTTACTGGTAAAGGTACTTCTAAAGTACCGATAGAAGTACCGATAGAGGTACTTATAGAGGCATTGACCAAAGTACAGATAGAGCCATAAGGAATATAAGGAATATCTTACACTTGCTGTGGTCTATGCAAAAGCTCCTACTACCGGCAACATTGTTCATTTTAAGATACCCTGTCCTTAAAGTTGCTGCATATGAATGTTTTAGTCCAGAAGGTATTTATGTTTGCATCCCTCATAGAGGTACTGATAAAAATATTGATAATTATACTGATGTAGATACTGATAGAGGTAATGATAACGGTGATGATAGAGGTACTGATAAAGGTAATGATAAAGGTACTGCTATAAGTACTGTTAGAGGTACCGATAGAAGAAGTACTTATAGATTCACTGACCAAGGTACCGATAGAGCCACTGATAGAGGTGCTGATAATGTAAGCAAAACCTTATTAGTATATGACAACTCCCAATGATAATCACAGACCACATTCTGCTTGCCAATGTAACTAGTAACTATTCCTTCACATCTAATAATTTTGTCTGTTCTCGAGAGACTTTGAATAAGCTCTCAGCCATCTCAATACCTTCCTAGGCCTTTTTCATCAGCCATGATCTTTCGACCATATATGTCTCTGTATAAACTAAATTTAGGCAGCTTCTTTTAATTCCCTCAGTCGTTGATTGCCGGTTATTTGTTATCTCAGACATGCACGAGGAGAGAAACTACCTCCTTAGTAAGATTTTTCCCAAGCTTCAAAAGTTCTGTCAGAATCAATACAACCTTGATTTTCAGGTCAGTCCTCATCAACACTTCACATTCATATTACAATCTTTACTATAATAAGTGCCACGAAATAAAAATTTTCTCACACGGAAATAAAACTCAGATACTCCGACTTACAGATCAGCATGCTACTCACTACACCAATCAGTTGTTTTACCAATTAACAAAACATTTATGTGCATACTGATGACTCATGACGATCTCTCACGATGCTCAAGCGTACTAGTTATTATTATAATTATTACAATTATTACTAGTTGAATGCCTGGCATTGCAAGGGTAATAAAAGATTTTTGCATACAGAATTTATTTGAAATCAATATATCAATACATACAATATATCAATATATACCATCCTAAATTTTAACTGAAGGTGTTTGTTTATATCTGAGTGTGTGCTATAAGTTTAAATAAGTTTATGCTAAATATATATATTTGTATATTATATTATATATACAATATATATATATATTTGTAGCATTTTTGGGAAGTCTGGGCATCTATTTTTTCTAATAGCTCAAGCGTGTTCATTGAAGCATGAAGCGCATGTGTATTAACCTATCACCATTAGAGATTGGCAGGTGAAATAAGTATGTGCATGATTATTCCATAGTATGACAAGTAGGCCGTGTGGTGTAGTGGATAGCACGCCTGTCTGCAGAACAGGGGTTTCTGAGTTTGAATCTAGTGAAAGGCGATTTTTCCGTTCCTAAATCTATCGATATACAGTCATACCTCGACATACAAACCTATTGCGTTTTTGGACTAGGCTCGTATGTCAATTTACTCGTGTCTCAAGGCAATATTTCGTATATAAAATTACTTTATACAAATTTATCTATTACCGTACAATGAAAAAACCACATAAAACAGGATAATACAGTGGAAAAATGGGTTTTTAATTGTTGTAATTCAGTACCTACGCTAACAAAGTAAAAAATACTTATTTAGTGGTTAAATTCTGCAATCAAATGTACATTACTATGTACTCTATTGTAAGTTTTTTACCTTCGAGACAGGCATGGTGGCTAACGGCGGCCTGAAAAAGACTTGACAGCAATGCGTTAGGTACACTCAACTTTTGTGACGCTACGTAATAAATACTTTGAATTTCACTTTAATGAACTTAACTTACTAAACACTAAACACACACTTAAAACTAAGTTATAATCTCTTACAAAACTTACTTAAATTTTGTCGTTTTAATTTTTTATTATCTGTTAAAGGTTTTGCATATTTTGCCCTGCATTCACCATAATTTTTAACGAGCCCTTTAAAACTTTGTTTCAAATTGATTCGAGGAGTAAGACCAAGTGATGCTGTTCTCGAAGGCAGCCTTTCGCATACTGGGCCATGTAGTGGCCATTGAGAACCCCGGCCCATATACCCATATTTCAAAGATTACTCATATCTCAAGGAAGAAACTGGCTCGAAATTATGCTCATATCTCGATTTTCTCGTATGTTGGGGCACTGGTATGTCGAGGTACGGCTGTAGCTGAACATATGGACGAAAAATGACAAACACTTAGATTTATATAGATATGAGTTTTATCACAGCTTAAGCTGGTGTTATTTCCTGTCATTGACCTAGTTCCACTAAGTTGAGATGGGCAGAACCTTTCTAAGGATGTTAGCCGATCCTAACAGGGCTGTCTGTTGTAGCAGCGTGTGTTTCTCCACATCAACTCTCAGTAGGGCCATGATTATTACTAGTAACCTGACAGTCCGGAGCGCCGTAAGAGATCGTCATGTGTAATAGCTGTTTGCAAAAATTATTCAAAAATGCTGCAAGGTGATTGGGTGGAGCTTGGCGGGCTTGGGGTGTGTGTGGGCTTGAGTGTGCTTGGCGGCTAATCCATAAATCTGAGGTCAATATTCATGCTGTGCATTTTTATTGATAACATCTAAGCATGGATTTTGACGGACAGACACGACTCTTATTATAGTAAAGATTATATTATTATTACTCGAGGCAGGTTTTAAATGCAGGAGCTATCATTGGTACAACGATTTTCATTTGATCACTTGATTAAGCGTAGCAATTGTCTTACCTTGTGTCTTTTTGGAAGTTCAGCCTGAAGCCAGACAAATTGACGAGTAAAGTAATATTAATTCCTTACTAGGTTGTTGACATGAGGTGGGGAGTACGAGAAGAAGCTGACGATGACCACTCTGGCCCTAAAATCTGTATGAGTGAACTTAAGTCATGTCAAGAGTTGTCTCTTGGACCAAACTTTGTGGTTAGTTTCAATTTAACACTTTTTGTACCACTTGCCTGTAAATATGTGAATGCCTCCTCATCCACTTAACACTTTTGTCTTCTTGTCACCAAGTCCTTGTTGAATCGATGTTGGCTGGCAACCCTTCTATACCACACTGTAGTTTTGATAGCTTCATGATAAATTTATTATTGATTGCATTTTTGTGATTATCTGCTGGCAGCCGTTGTTTTGAAAAAATATAGTTTTTATTAGATCTAGCAATTAAAAAGTACATGTATTGCTCTAATGTTTAGTCTCAGCAATGGTGGGTTATCAAGAGTGACACTTGCTTTAGCCGGTCAGGGCTATAGCCTTGCTGATGTTTTGGCTTGAGGAGTTCACTGTCGTGTGAAAATGTCAAAAATTGGTTACTGCTTACTGGGTGCACATAATACCAGCGGTGCAAAGATGTTCAAATGAATTAGAATCTATACTTATAGCTCATGTTAGTATAACTGTATAGAAATCTGTAAATACTAAGTAGGAAAGTTCTTCGGGTTGGTGGTTGGCATCAAAATTTCCGTTTATTCTCAGCACTCAATTCGTATTATTCCCATTCTCTATTATTGTTTTTTTTTGTGTGAAATAGAATGAAAATAAAATATAATATATAACTGTTTTTATTTCAGCATTTGTGCTTAACAAGATAGTTGAAATTTGAAAAAGATCGGTTGAGAAATCCTTTTGCTCCAAGTTTGTCAAATCAAAGAGAAAAATTTCTACGCAATGCACACATTACAGAAACCAGTTTATAATGTAAAATTTTGCTTCAAGTAATATAAAGGTACTACATGAATGCCCGGCACTGCATGTGTAATAAAAAAGTTTTTGCACAGAAAATGTATTATCAATCAACATATACAACATGCTATTCTAACCTTTAAATGAAGGTGTTTATTTCAAAGTGTGTTTATAAGTTTAACTATGTTTATGCTATATATATATAATGTATACATATATTTATAGCAATAGTTTAACTATGTTTATGCTATATATATACAATGTATACATATATTTATAGCAATAGTTTAACTATGTTTATGCTATATATATACAATGTATACATATATTTATAGCAATTTTGGCGAAGCCTGAGCATGTATTTTTCTTCTAGCAGTTCAAGCGTGCTACTGAAGTGTGCTGCTGTCATAAGCTGCTGTCATGAGCTGATGTCATGAGCTGTTGTCATGAGCTGCTGTCATAAGCTGCTGTCATAAGCTGTTGTCATGAGATGCTGCCATGATCTGCTGGCATGAGTTGCTGTGATGAGCTGCTTTCATAAGTTGATGTCATGAGCTGCTGTCATGAGTTGCTGTCATGAGCTGCTGTCAAGAGCTGCTTTCATGAGCTGCTTTCATGAGCTGATGCTATGATCTGCTATCATGAGCTGATGCCATGAGCTGATGTCATGAGCTACTGTCATGAGCCTCTGTATTGTGTTGTCATGAGCTGCTATCATGAGCTGTTGTCATGAGCTGTTGTCATGAGCTGTCGTCGTGAGCTGCTGTCATGAGATGCTGCCATGATCTGCTGGCATGAGTTGCTGTGATGAGCTGCTTTCATAAGTTGATGTCATGAGCTGCCGGCAGGAGTTGCTATCATGATCTGCTGTCATGAGCTGATGTCATGATCTGCTGTAATGATCTGCTGTCATGAGCTGATGTCATGAGCTGATGTCATGAGCTGCTGTCATGAGCTGCTGTCATGAGCTGTTGTCATGAGCCGCTGTATAGTGTTGTCATGATCTGATGTCATGAGTTGTTGTCATGAGCTGCTGTCATGAGCTGCTATCATGAGTTGTTGTCATGAGATGCTGTCATGATCTGCTGCCATGATCTGCTGGCATGAGTTGCTGTCATGAGCTGATGTCATGAGCTGCTGTCATGGGATGCTGTCATAAGCTGCTGTCATTAGCTGATGTATTGTGTTGTCAAGCCAACCACTATAGCCAGCAGCACAGAAGTTTTTCGTTCAACTTATTGTTTTTCTGGAATTTTGCAGTTCAGTATAAAGGTTAACTCATTTGAGCAGGTAAATAAAAAAGTTAACTTGCCTTAACAGATAAATTTACATTTTAACTCACCTGAGCAGGCAGGTATAAAGTTTAACTCATCTGATAAGCTAAGTATAAATTTCAGTACATAAGCTCATCTTCTGTTTTTCCATAAATTAAAATCAACTCAAGTTGTGTTTTTATAACAACTGACAGAAATCAATTGACTACATACTATTGTCATGCCCCTCCGCCCATAACACCTTCCTTTGCATGCTAATTTTTGAAAATGGGGAACCAGTCGTAAGCTACAACCAGCACTCCATAAAGGGTTGGTCTAGGAGGTCATCTCTTAAGCTAATCTTGTTTGAACATACTGTAGTAGAGGTACTATTTAGCGGGCAACAACCCGCTATGATAAGTAAATCTCACGCATGGACTTAATAATTTCAATATGAAATATCAAACTTACATAATATGCCAGTGCTGAGCAGCTATGCTATGGCCGCATAACATATGTATGCACCGATACTTTTTCGCAGTGCCTTCTGGGTCAAAGGTATGGGTCATGTCCAACTCCGCCGGAGATCAGCATGGAGGTCTGGAATGCTATTGACAAATCTTTAAATGATGAAGAAGCACGGAAAGCCATTAAGAAGTGGTATGCGAAAGATGTTAATATGAAACCTCCGTCTATGATACTCAAGGTGAGCTACCAGGCTAAATCTAAGGAGAAATTTGACAAAGGAAAAACACATTTTCATTTGTACAATCTTAATTAAGGTGAAGGCTGCCAAGTTGTTGATTGTCTGACAGTTTGTTCATTTTTTTTAGCTTTACTCAATATAAAACAAATTAAGGTAGTAAGCTGGAGTAGTCTAGTTCATAAGGTATGGCACGGTCTAGATAAAATGTTAGACTGTCTATAGATGCTAGATGCACAGCGTGTCTTTCACCACTTTACAGCCATGCTTCGACCTTCACAATCTGCCATGAAGACTTTAAAAAGTTTAAATGAAAGATGAGAATACTCTTCAGAAACACCGCATAGCGTGATAGCACCTGTCGATATGGCAGATTTAAATCCATTTTCCAACTCCAAAAGCTTTACAGTATTTTTTTTTAAACTTGAAAAGCGATACCATCGAAATAATAACTGCATCAGGCTAATAGTAGTTTCTTGTTTAAACCGGTCTGATACTTTGAGGTAAATGAAAAACTGTTTAACAAAAAAGGTGCGGCTGATGTCGCTCTGCCCAAAGGAAAGCGCAAAATCTAGGCGACATTAGCATCGCTTCGCACAAGGGTTAAATTGATTTTCCTTAATATCTGACGAGATAGTCAAAAAATACAGTGCCACTCTCTATTTTAACATCACCTCTAATAGAATACCACTATGGAGGGAAGGGTTGAAAAATGCAGTGCCATGTCGTTCAAACAAAAGTTTTGTGGGATAAATAGTCTATATGAATCTCAGTCTGTTGTTCAGTGTGTCCAGCTATAGCTATTAAAATCTAGGAATGACGTGCTTGATTTAATCTCAGAATTTCCCATTCATCAGGCAATAACCTAACCAATTAGGCTACGCGAGATGCAATGAATTCATTAGGCAATATGAGTCGTTATGTCTGTTAAAGTATGCATAGTACTCTCCGTAATGAAACATCACTAAAGCCTGCTCTCACAGCTCTTATTATTAAGCTTAACAATATGGATGGTTGCTTATCAAATTAGTCGTTGGCAATGTACAAGGCTAATGGCAAGTGGCAGACAACTACATTGCCTGCCACTGTTTATAAACTTTTTTTATTACCCGTGCAACATCGAGCATTCTGCTTGTCTATAAGTAAATTATAAAACAAGATAAATAGAACAATGTATCTATCTTTTATAGCCGTTGCATGAGATTATCCCAGCCGATAAGAGAAAGGAAGCAAAAATGTCCAAGGAAGAGAAAAAGAAAGCAAAAGCGGAACTTGATAGCATGTTTGAGGGCCTGAAAAAAGGATTTGAGAAAGCTGTTGAAAACAAGCTTATGACAGAGGAAGATGCTAAGAAGTACTTGTGGTCTGGTGAGTTGGTTCTTTCAGAAAATTGATAAACGTCTTGACCATTAAAATAAACTATGCAGTCTTCAGCACAATTTTATTTTACGTTAAGTGCAATAGGTTGATGTATGCTTTTTAAAAAGAGCTTGTACTAGTCTGAGAAGATGGTGTCTACAACCTTAATTCACATGAAAGTAAAGGCGTGGAGGATTGCATTGCAGTAATCATTTTCTTGATTGAAATGTGAAAGTGAAGATAAGAGAGTACTTTAATAGTGCAGGCAATAACAATCATGGTAGATAGTTTTAGCTAAAGTTAAACATTAGCTGGGGTGATATCGCTGACTTTGAGTAGTCAAATATGACACTTGCAAAGTTGTTCACTTTGGGTAGTCAAATATGACACCGTAAACGTGGTTTACTGTAAGTAGTCAAATATGACACTTGAAAGGTTGTTCACTTTCAGGTTTAAATAGGACACATGAACAGTCGCTTATTTTGAGTCAAATATGACACTTGAAAGGTTGTTTACTTTGATTAGTGAAATATGACAATATGACAAGTCTCATAACCTTCTCATAGTCAGGTGGGTTTCATATTCTTCTGATAATAAGCTGTATCCCATATCCTTTTGATAGTCAGGCTGTACTAGGTAGAGGAGATGTAGGTGACAGGAATAAGCCAAGACTGTACTAGGTAGAGGGGGTGTATGAGACAAAGAATAAGCTCAAACTGCACTAGGTAGAGGAGGTATAGGTGACAGAGAATAAGCCAAGACTGTACTAGGTAGAGGAGGTATAGGTGACAGGGAATAAGCCAAGACTGTACTAGGTAGAGGAGGTATAGGTGGCAGAGAATAAGCCAAGACTGTGCTAGGTAGAGGAGGTATAGGTGACAGGGAATAAGCCAAGACTGTACTAGGTAGAGGAGGTATAGGTGACAGGGAATAAGTCAAGACTGTACTAGGTAGAGGAGGTATAAGTGACAGGGATAAGCCAAGACTGTACTAGAGGAGGTATAGGTGACAGGGAATAAGCCAAGACTGTACTAGTTAGAGGAAGTATAAGGGACAGGGAATAAGCCAAGACTATACTAGGTAGAGGAGGTATAGGTGACAGGGAATAAGCCAAGACTGTACTAGGTAGAGGAGGTATAAGTGACAGGGAATAAGCCAAGACTGTACTAAGTAGAGGAGGTATAGGTGACAGGGAATAAGCCAAGATTGTACTAGGTAAAGGAGGTATAGGTGACAGGGAATAAGCCAAGACTGTACTAGGTAGAAGAGGTATAGGTGACAGGGAATAAGCCAAGACTGTACTAGGTAGAGGAGGTATAGGTGACAGGAAATAAGCCAAGACTGTACTAGGTAAAGGAGGTATAGGTGACAGGGAATAAGCCAAGACTGTATTAGTTAGAGGAGGTATAAGTGACAGGGAATAAGCCAAGACTGTACTAGTTAGAGGAGGTATAAGTGACAGGGAATAAGCCAAGACTATACTAGGTAGAGGAGGTATAGGTGACAGGGAATAAGCCAAGACTGTACTAGGTAGAGGAGGTATAAGTGACAGGGAATAAGCCAAGACTGTACTAGGTAGAGGAGGTATAGGTGACAGGAAATAAGCCAAGACTGTACTAGGTAGAGGAGGTATAGGTGACAGGGAATAAGCCAAGATTGTACTAGGTAAAGGAGGTATAGGTGACAGGGAATAAGCCAAGATTGTACTAGGTAAAGGAGGTATAGGTGACAGGGAATAAGCCAAGACTGTACTAGTTAGAGGAGGTATAGGTGGCAGGGAATAAGGTAAGACTGTACTAAGTTGAGGAGGTATAGGTGACAGGGAATAAGCCAAGACTGTACTAAGTAGAGGAGGTATAAGTGACAGGGAATAAGCCAAGACTGTATTAGGTAGAGGAGATATAGGTGACAGGGAATAAGCCAATACTGTACTAGGTAGAGGAGATATACTGTAGGTGACAGGGAATAAGCCAAGACTGTACTAGGTAGAAGAGGTATAAGTGACAGGGAATAAGCCAAGACTGTACTAGGTAGAGGGGGTATAGGTGACAGGGAATAAGCTAAGACTGTACTAGGTAGAGGAGGTATAGGTGACAGGGAATAAGCCAAGACTGTACTAAGTAGAGGAGGTATAAGTGACAGGGAATAAGCCAAGACTGTACTAAGTAGAGGAGGTATAGGTGACAGGGAATAAGCCAAGGTTGTACTAGTTAGAGGAGGTATAAGTGACAGGGAATAAGCCAAGACTGTACTAGTTAGAGGAGGTATAAGTGACAGGGAATAAGCCAAGACTATACTAGGTAGAGGAGGTATAGGTGACAGGGAATAAGCCAAGACTGTACTAGGTAGAGGAGGTATAAGTGACAGGGAATAAGCCAAGACTGTACTAGGTAGAGGAGGTATAGGTGACAGGGGATAAGCCAAGACTGTACTAGGTAGAGGAGTTATAAGTCACAGGGAATAAGGTAAGACTGTACTAAGTTGAGGAGGTATAGGTGACAGGGAATAAGCCAAGACTGTACTGAGTAGAGGAGGTATAAGTGACAGGGAATAAGCCAAGACTGTATTAGGTAGAGGAGATATAGGTGACAGGGAATAAGCCAATACTGTACTAGGTAGAGGAGATATACTGTAGGTGACAGGGAATAAGCCAAGACTGTACTAGGTAGAAGAGGTATAAGTGACAGGGAATAAGCCAAGACTGTACTAGGTAGAGGGGGTATAGGTGACAGGGAATAAGCTAAGACTGTACTAGGTAGAGGAGGTATAGGTGACAGGGAATAAGCCAAGACTGTACTAAGTAGAGGAGGTATAAGTGACAGGGAATAAGCCAAGACTGTACTAAGTAGAGGAGGTATAGGTGACAGGGAATAAGCCAAGGTTGTACTAGTTAGAGGAGGTATAAGTGACAGGGAATAAGCCAAGACTGTACTAGTTAGAGGAGGTATAAGTGACAGGGAATAAGCCAAGACTATACTAGGTAGAAGAGGTATAGGTGACACGGAATAAGGTAAGACTGCAATAGGTTAGAACTGTATAATCATTTGTTAACCTCATTGCATACCTTCTATACAAACCATTTCTTAGAGCAGCATTAATTGACCCAGAAGTTGTCTTACAGCAACGCTGGCTTAACTTATCTGCTGAACCCACTGCATCTATTCCTCATATGAAGTACATCTGTTGATGACTAGGCTATGCAACCCAATCAGCTATCATGCATGGAAACTTGAAATGGCCAGTTTGCCTAAAAAGTTGTTACAGTGGAACCTCGGTTTTCGAACGACTCGCAGTTCGAACAAATCGGAGTTCAAACAATAAATTCAAGAAATTCTTGCTTCGTAGTTCGAACAAAAATTGGAGTTCGAACGCCAGTACGACGCGTGAGTGCGTACGTGAGGGTGGGATGCTGCGCGGCGTACGGGTGTAGATCGCTCTCTCCGTGACCAACTGTTGTCGCATTGTCCGAGATTAAACACATGTGTAGCAAATGGGCTGAGTTACAGAATTTCTTCGCACTCCACCACCCCGATAAAGCTGCAGCCACCAGAGTCATCAATGACTTTAACGACACTATCATGAACCACTTCCGAAAAGTGCTAAAAAGAAGGCAGAAGTGTCATTGGATAGATATTTTAAGAGAAAAGAACATCCTGTAGCCGAGTAAAAAATCCTATTCATAATTCTTTTCTTAATCCTTTTTTTTATTTTTACACGTTCATGTTAGCGTAATCTTTCGTATGGAAGATTATGACAACGCGAACGTACGATTAGCCTGGGTTACATTTATGTTATTTGCGTTTTTGCCATTTTGCTTAACATTTTCTGAGATATACATTGCTTTTTATGTGTTGGTCAGCATTTTAATGTGCAATTTCACGCATAAAATAATGTATAAAATTCTAAAAAGGTAAACATTCAGGGTGTTGGAACGGATTAAAACTTATATATATTAATTCTAATGGGAAAACCTGTTTTGGACCTCAAACAACTCGGTTTTCGACCAACTTTCTGGAACGGATTGTGTTCGAGAACCGAGATCGCACTGTACTTGCCCAATTATGAAGAGATACCGTAAGGGAGTTATTCAGCATTAGTGAACTTTTATGTTTCAGTGACAGAGGAGGAGGTGTACAAGGGTGTACTGTTTCTCCCTAAGGATAAGGTCAAAAATGAAGCTCTCTGCTTTGTCAGAAACATTGTCAATATCAATTATCAAGATGAGAATGCCAAGCGGTTTGTTGAGTTAAAGGAAGAGGGTGAGTTTGGCATTTGATAGCCCTTCGATCAGGGGCACTGAGGTAATGTCCTTCTTTTTTTGCATTATATAGTATAGTACCTATTATACAGCGTCATACAGCGTTATGCAACGTTAATTTGTTATACAGCATTATACAGCGTCATATAGGATCATACAGCATTATACAGTGTCATATAGGATCATACAGCATTATACAGTGTCATATAAGATCATACAGCATTATACAGTGTCATATAGGATCATGCAGCATTATACAGTGTCATATAGGATCATACAGCATTATACAGTGTCATATAGGATCATACAGCATTATACAGTGTCATATAGGATCATACAGCATTATACAGTGTCATATAGGATCATACAGCATTATACAGTGTCATATAGGATCATACAGCATTATACAGTGTCATATAAGATCATACAGCATTATACAGTGTCATATAGGATCATACAGCATTATACAGTGTCATATAGGATCATACAGCATTATACAGTGTCATATAGGACCATGCAGCATTATACAGTGTCATATAGGATCATACAGCATTATACAGTGTCATATAGGATCATACAGCATTATACAGTGTCATATAGGATCATACAGCATTATACAGTGTCATATAGGATCATACAGCATTATACAGTGTCATATAGGATCATACAGCATTATAAAGTGTCATAGAGGGTCATACAGCATTATACAGTGTCATATAGGATCATACAGCGTTATACAGTATCATATAGGATCATACAGCGTTATACAGTGTCATATAGGGTCATACAGCATTATACAGTGTCATGTAGGATCATACAGCATTATACAGTGTCATATAGGATGATACAGCATTATACAGTGTCATAGAGGATCATACAGCATTATACAGTGTCATATAGGATCATACAGCATCATACAGTGTCATATAGGATCATACAGCATTATACAGCACTGTTTGACATTAAAAAACTCTCCAGATCTTTAAAACAGGTCGAAAGAATTTATGAATGAAATTTCAAAGAGACATTCTTCTCTCCAGGCTGCATACACTGATAATTAACCATCACACATTCTCACTAGCTGATGTCATGCCTGAGCTGCACTAGTCAAGCTGAACTTCTCATATTCCTCGTATCCTCCTCTAGACATTACTACAACCAACTCTACTTATGAGATTAATACATTTTTGAAGTCGTTTAGTAGCCTGAGGCTTTGAAACAGCTGAGGCACTTTTAAGCCGTCTCAAGACCCACAAAACTCAGACATTAAGTTTTATTATCCCAAGTCCAAACACGAGCGAAGCGAGTGTGTTTGGGAGCTTTATGATAAATGCATATGTGCACACAACTCCCACAAAGTATCCACCAACAGCCATACCCAAACCCTTGTACCGAAATCCCATCAAAAAATTTAACTATTTTTCTTTGGAGTCATTTAAGTATAATAATGATACAAAACACCTATAGGCTACACCTATTTAAATTTGTTACCAAGTCTTTGAAAATTGTTGACAATATCCTAAAACTTACGCATCTGGTTGGATGATACATAACTAGAAAGATTCATTTGGCCTAAAGTCGCCATTAAAGCCTGACAAGCCTTTTTAATCAAAATTAAGACCGGCCAACAAAACGCCCATAAAGCCATGCGACAGATAATAGAAAAATGTGCACATTTCACCAGTCTATGGCCGAAATTATCGCTGGAATATCGTTTGTTGCTTTCACCCGAGTTCGAAACATTAATGACTTACTTGTTGACAACTTTGCTAAGGAGTGCATCACTCGATTAGCTATCAATGATCAAATCCTACGACGTAAAAGAGAAATAACTAGACTGCGTGACCTTTAACAGAAAACTGCACTTATCTAACAAAACTTTATATTATTTTCTTCATGAACTTTTTCTAAACACTTTACATGTCTCCTTTTCTATATTTCTATTATTATATATTTCCTTTGTTATTAGTTCGTATACAAAATACTTTACATATATAAGGCCCACATATAAATCTATTTACAACATTATTCTATATCATATACCATTATTCCATTTCTATTACTTCATAAACAACTTTACATTCCCCATACACTTTCCGTTCACAACATTCCTAACATTTTTCTATACTTACACTTCTAAAATAGAATTTTTTCTTCTTTATATATCTATTTATATTACACTACCAAATACAACTGTAATATCAACAATTAACCAATTACTCATATACCTGGTTTCAACCCAAATTTACCTCCAAAATAAATTGTTAGTTGCACCTTTTTGAAGTCGTGCTCCCTCAAATTTATTTTACATCATCTCGAACAACTCTCATTTACACTATACTATGTCAATTCCTGCTGACAACTACTTTTTCAACAACCAGCAATACCCTTTCTTTTTTTCCAATATCACTTTGGTCGTGGGCTGTATGACAAGGGAGTTTCTAGTGCATTATAAAATGTCTTAAAACCTTGAATAAAAATATGAATAATTGAACTAAATTGTGTCATACTAAATGTAAACATGTCAACAAAAACTGGACTGAATATAATTAACATAAATTTAAATTATAAGTAATAAAATTATTAATAAAAATCTTTCGAGTTTGATCGTTTTGCATATTTCCAGTTTACTCTCGTCGGCCATTGTTGTAACAAAATGAAGCTACTAATCATCATTTGAAATTTTCCAGTTGTATCTCATATCTTTCTGATATTCAGGTGTATCTCAAATCCTTATGATAGTCAGGTGTATCTCATATCCTTCTGATAGTCAGGTTTATCTCTTATCCTTCTGATATTCAGGTGTATCTCATATCCTTCTGATAGTCAGGTGTATCTCATATTCTTCTGATAGTCAGGTGTATCTCATATCCTTCTGATAGTCAGGTGTATCTCATAGCTGTCTGATAGTTGGGTGTATCTCATATCCTTCTGATAGTCAGGGGTATCTCATATCTTTCTGATAATCAGGTGTATCTCTTATCCTTATGATAGTCAGGTGTATCTCATATCCTTTTGATAGTCAGGTGTATCTCAAATCCTTCTGATAGTCAGGTGTATCTCATATCCTTCTGATATTCAGGTGTATCTCATTTCCTTCTGATAGTCAGGTGTATCTCATATCTTTCTGATAATCATGTGTATCTCTTATCCTTATGATAGTCAGGTGTATCTCATATCCTTCTGATAGTCAGGTGTATCTCAAATCCTTCTGATAGTCAGGTATATCTCATATCCTTCTGATAGTCAGGTGTGTGTCATATCCTTCTGATAGTCAGGTGTGTGTCATATCTGTCTGATAGTCAGGTGTATCTCATATCCTTCCGATAGTGTTTTAGTGCTTTACCACATCTTAAAGTTGCTATAGTTTCTAAAGGTAAAATTGTTCCAATGATGTGTTTTGTATCCTGACGCTTTCATATTTAGAGGCTTGCACAGGTAGAGTTGCAGCTTTTAAAAAACTTACGTACTTCTACTGAACTGTTCTACACCGCTGTTTTAGTCTTTACAGCTGTGACAATCTATAACATATTGCAAGGTCTAATTCCCTAACGAAACCTTTCTTGTCGTATTTTGCTTCATTTTCCTGCCACATTCTTTGCAAGCATGATTAATTCAGACACATGGAATAGAAAACTCTGTAATGATTTCAGACAACAAAGTTGTTGAAAACAGTGACCTCGCTGACAATGTTGAAAGACTTGTGGAGGAAACAAAGAGTCATCTTGGTCCTGAGAACTTTTTCACTTTTCCTGATGTAAAGTGGGGCCATAACGCTATGGATGAGGACAGTCTTAAGCAGTATTTAGATGAATTCGGAAAAAAGTTTGAGAAGGAAGTGAAACGACTCATCATACAAGTTAGTAACCTCATGTCGAGTTGGTTTTTTATTAACACAGTAGACATTCATATGGTGTTAACTTCTTTTTACGTAAATTCTACATCACATTGTGAAGAAATTCTATACAACATAAAGCGTTAACTCGGTGCAAGTTCTGAAATTCGATTTGAATAACGAGGGTCCCATAGTTATCCATAAACATATTGTTTTCACTCTTGCCTCATTTAGGAGAGAAAACGATTACCATATATATACTAGTACCATGACAGACTAGTAAATCTTCTGAATTTTATATTAGACTAGTACGCTGGTAATCCCGTGCGTCAAAAGAGATCCTCAGGTGTAATAAGTATCAGCACAATTATTCCATAAAGCAGAAAGGTGGTTGAGTGTTACAGATGGTGGTGTGTCTTGCTACCAAGCCATAATCTGAGTTTGAATGCTGTGTCATACTAATATCTGAATTCGGTTCTCTTGAAATGCATTTTTTCTTAACATTTTAGCGAGGCTTCATACTTGTGTACATGAATCTTATTATAACAAAGATTGCTTTATGGCTTCTCTATCATGTTCAATGGTTTATGACAAAACATGGTAAATGTGGCTCACTCTAACTTTATGAGCTTTTTGTTCTCCTTTTCATTACGTGTGGATCATTGTACTCGGCCTTCGCATATGACATGTTAATGTTTTATGCCAAGTTTAACAGTAATAATTATGGTGAGTGTTGCGCAAATGTTTTAAAGGAGACATATCATATTCATAGTTTGATGAATGGGTTTATGTTAAGTTATGTTAGGCTGTTTCATTTTTATAGTTATTCAGTATAAGTTAGCTTTGGTGTTATGAACCTAGTCTTTCTTTTCAGCAGATTGATTTGAAATAAATAAAATTTTGAAATGGGAGGTCAAAGTTTTATAGCCCAGTTGTTTTGATGTATTTTATTGGTTAGGCACATGCTAAAATTTTTTATTGGTTGCTCTATCATATTTTAGGCAGCTAATAAAAAGAACCCCCTAAAAGAACATTCGCTCGCCAGCCTGCTGACAGAAATATCAGAGCATGATCACCAGGCCATTGCGAAGAACAAAACCTTTCAGGGAAGGGATGACATGATGAATGTTGTTAAAAACTACATTCATTCAGCGTGAGTGTGACATTATTTTTGTATCTTTCATCGCTGCCACAATAATATTTCTTTGCTTTTAAAGCTGGTCATTTAATACGTGCCACTCTATGAGATTAGTCGGTGATGAAAGCTTTTTCTACACCATTTAATGTGCTTGTAGATTTACATGTGCATCATTTGTAAATGTCTGTTGAAATACTGATCACATGGTAACTCAATGTGCGCACAACTCCATATTCGCATCCTTCGCGTCGTGGAAACACACAAGTTCCATGAGTTTACAATCACTGATAGTGCGGGTAACAGGTTAAAGAGTAAACTGCGATAAGACAATTAACGCAGGAAATGTATATTGGTGCACGAATGAGATGTAGAGAGACAGGTTGTAATCTTGTGAAAAGTTCAATTGTGCTTTTACATGCATTCTACATCACGATTGGTTGAAAAAAGCTTGGCTAGAAAGTTGAAAGCATGCACTCCCGAGAGGCAAGTTAACGACAGTTTGGCTTTTTGGCAGGTCGAATCACCCCTTTGTCATACACGGAGAAACAGGTGTCGGGAAGACAAGCCTAATGGCTGTTGCCTCCATGCGCGTTTATGACTGGCTTGGAGACGCCAAAGATCACCAGCTCGTAGTCGTGAGACGGTTTCTCGGGACAACTCCTGATTCGGCCAGTGTTGACTCTCTCATACAAAGTCTAATAAAGCAGATAGCTGAAGCTTGCAAGTGAGTATTCATCTTCTATTTACCAGATAGCTAGTACCTGCTGATGAGTAGTCATTTTTTAATTACCAGATATCTAATACCTGCTGACGAGTAGTCATTTTTTATTTAACAGATAGCTAATGGTTGTGTATTAATCCTTTTAACTCTGGTTATCTTTTGTCTATGTGTGTCAGTGTTCCTGAGCAATTTGTCAAAAAGTAAGACATTTTGAAATATTTATTAAAATTATCTATTTCTACCCATAATCAATTGATATTTAGTGAATCACTGGAAAACCATTCTAACAACACACGTCATGTTTCATCAAATAAAAAAAAATTGCTTCACAATTTTTTGGGCTAAAGCCATAAAATTTTGTATGGTTTTACAAGTTTTGGATGAGGCTATGATACTAAATCATAGGCTATGATGATACTGCAAATGTCTGCTGTACCTTCATCTCTATTGAGTACATCATTGTTTTCTGATCAACATTATCAGCAAGTTTATAGTTAGTATCGCATATTTTTCATCTGCATCCCTGTCATCTGTAACATACTAACAAATGAGTCGTATTAATTCTTTTCGCATTATAGTCCCACTAAAATTGTTATAATAATAAAGTATATAATAATAACGTAATAAGAACGAGTATAGTTAGGGAGTTGTTCCCTCAGCTCAATTTTTATTGTAATGAAATGCAATGAGTTGGACATGTTGCGCTCATTCTATTTGAGAGGGTGCAAGCCTGAACAAACAGAAGATCTCATGCAAAAACTTGACATTACACTCAAATCCATTCCCGAAGAGTACAGGGTCGTCATATTTCTTGACTCTCTCAATCAGCTTTCTGCTTATAATAAGGTATTTGAAAAATCTACAAAATCTATTGGAGGGACAACTAACCTTGGCATTGCTATTTTCAGTAGTGGATCAGTTGAACGTCATATAGCCTTTGCATTCCCGCTTCTAGGGGAATGGTGAGGGGAAAGGTGAGGGGAAAAGGTGAGAAGGAAAGGCGGGGGGGAAAGGTGAGGGTGAAAAGTGAGGGAGAAAGGTGAGGGGGAAAAGGTGAGGGGGAAAGGTGAGAGGATGAAGATAGAGTCGCAGCATTCTCTGGAGGGGTAAAGGTATGTTTAGTAGAAAGAAGAGATATTAGGTTTCCGATGGTTTGTCCCATATTGCTTATTATAAGTTACACTGAATATGCTGTTAGTAACAACATTACTATATACTATACTCTCTCTGTAACAGTGATGCATGCTGCTGTTGCTTGAACAACAAATGTAGACTTTTTATAGGATGGGATATTTTAATTTGGTTTTATAGGATGGGTTTTTTAATCTGAAATAGCTTTCTTATTATTAGTACTCTGGCTGTATGATGTGTTCTGAGAGATTGTCAGGTGTGATTGCTATAAGTATGTTTACAATCATTCTGGCGATTCCGAGGGTAGCTGCTTAGCGCACTTGTTAAGCTGTTGGTTTAGTATGCTGGAAGTCACTAGTTCGAATTTTGTTTAATGCAATCTTGTTTCCTAATATCCAACCATGGCTTTGGAAAGTTGCAGCTCTTGTTATAGTCAAGACTCCTACCCTAAAAGTCTCTATTCGAGTGAGAGAGAGATCATCAATCTTTATATATCATTCTTAGTGTTTGTCTGTCATTCTGTCCAGTTTTAGCTTCTGAAAAAATCCACATTACACTGGATTTGAACTTAGAACCTCTAGGTTTGCAGATAAGACAGCTAATCCAATCCACTACGCAGTCTTTTCTATACAACGGTATCATAAGTAGCCTGTCTTGACAAACTGTTGTTTTTGCGGAGTTGTTCCCCCGTCGAGCGGGCGAGCAACACAACAGCTTGTCACAAGACGTACTGCACCTGATGCACCATCTGCACTTATAGGGAGTTGTTTTCTTCCGTCTATGCGGCTTGGTTGCGATGTTATGTCGGTCACTCCATTGCTAATCAAACGAATTTCGCGCAAAAATTTATGTAGAAAAAATAAGATTACAACGTTTCACCAGCGACCAGTCTCTGCGGTAAACTTTAGTAGAACTTGAGAACTTAGGCAACAACAGCGACTAAACATGTCGTTATTTGTGCGCTCAGTCAGTTTTATTTGTTCTTATAGATTTTATTTTTAATGTATTTTATTCTTAAATTCTACTAACGTTTACAACAGAGACCGGTCTTTGGTTAAACGTTGTAATCTTATTTTTTTCTACATAAATTTTTGCGTGAAATTTGTTATGATTACCAATAGAGCGACCGCCATAACATCGCAGCCAAGCCGCATAGACGGAAGAGAACAACTCCCTATAAGTGCAGCTGATGTATCAGGTGCAGTACGTCTTGTGACAAGCTGTTGTGTTACTCGCCCGCTCGACGGGGAACAACTCCGCAAAAACAACAGTTTGTCAAGACAGGCTATATCATAGGGCACATATTTATGCAGCGCTTGTGAAAATGCTATTTGTTAGTTTGAGGTTATGGGTAATGCGTCATTACGCGCAGCGTCAAGGTGGTTTCACGGTAAAGATTTGGACTAGCTCAAGTTACTAGCTTACTGGGTAAATTACTCGAATTCATTGAGTAATTATTTTATTACCTATGCAATGCCTGGCATTCAGCTAGTAGTATCAATAAAGCAAAGATAATAACTACTTATATGTGTAACAATTATCAAGCCATCGAAGGTAAATGGTTGGCGCAGGTTGCAGCAGACTGGGAGGCTGTGCTGAAAGTAGTGATTTCGAAACCTGTACCATTCAATCTTTTTTCAACCTCCAATTGTGGCTTTGGACAGACAGATGGGAGGGAAATGCCTCTTACTATAGAAAATATTATCTTCATGCAGATTGTCAACATGTAATTATTATATCTGAGATCTATATGAAGCTTCATTTAGGATAACTAAATATTGATGGAAATGATAGATTATCTTCTTCCTCTTTCAGCTTTTGAATATCAGGCATCGCCCTGTGAATAGTATTTTTCCTTTTGTTTCTGTTTTTGCATTGTCATCTTTCACTCTCAGGTCTCTCAAATTCTCCTTCACTACATTCTTAAACATTCTTTTGGGTCTTCCTTATCTCTGGCAATTCCATGCCCAGCCCCTGTTTTCCTACATAACCTTCATCCCTTCTCCACCCATGTCCATATTATCTTAGCCTCCACTTCCTCAATTTTTTCCCAATCCTTCCAACACTTACAATTTCCCTTATGTAATTATTTCTGATCTTATCCATTGTAATCACCCTCATAGCAAATCTTAGCATTGTCAACTCTGCCACCTCTAGCTCCTCTCTTTGTCATGGCCACTATCTCTATATAACATGACATTGCTAGTCTTACTGCTGCGCTGTATTAGCCTTCCTTTAACCTTTGCCGACGCCTTCCTATCGCAGATAATGCCTGAAATCTTCCTCCATCCATTCCAGCTTGCCTGCACTCTCTTTACCTCTACCACAATTGCCATCTTCCGGGACTGTAGCTCCAAGGTACTTCAACTCTTTCACTTTTGTCAAATGGACATCCTATATTCTATTTCAATTGTATCTCTATCTCCAGCCCTCATCCCTGCTGTATCCTCATTCTCAATTTCTGCTTATTTTGTTCTCCTTTACCTCCTGTTCTCCTCATTCGGCAACTTCTCAAAGTGCTCTTTTCTGTGTCCCATTACTTTCTTTGCATCTGACTGGACATTTCCTTCTACATCATTCACCATCCTGACCTGCTGGGTGTATTTTCCTGCTTTGTTACTCTACTTAGCCAGCTTGTATAGGTCCTCTTAACTACTCTCTTTAACTACTCTCTCTCTAACTACTCTCTCTCTAACTACTCTCTCTCTAACTACTCTCTCTAACTACTCTCTCTAACTACTCTCTCTCTCTCTAACTACTCTCTCTAACTACTCTCTCTAACTACTCTCTCTCTAACTACTCTCTCTCTAACTACTCTCTCTAACTACTCTCTTTAACTACTCTCTCTAACAACTCTCTCTCTCTCTAACTACTCTCTCTAACTACTCTCTCTAACTACTCTCTCTCTCTCTCTCTAACTACTCTCTCTCTAACTACTCTCTCTCTAACTACTCTCTCTCTAACTACTCTCTCTAACTACTCTCTCTAACTACTCTCTCTAACTACTCTCTCTAACTACTCTCTCTAACTACTCTCTTTAACTACTCTCTTTAACTACTCTCTCTCTCTAACTACTCTCTCTAACTACTCTCTCTCTCTCTAACTACTCTCTCTAACTACTCTCTCTCTAACTACTCTCTCTCTAACTACTCTCTCTCTAACTACTCTCTCTAACTACTCTCTCTAACTACTCTCTCTCTCTAACTACTCTCTCTAACTACTCTCTCTAACTACTCTCTCTCTCTAACTACTCTCTCTAACTACTCTCTCTCTCTAACTACTCTCTCTAACTACTCTCTCTCTGTAACTACTCTCTCTCTCTCTAACTACTCTCTCTAACTACTCTCTCTCTAACTACTCTCTCTAACTACTCTCTCTGTAACTACTCTCTCTCTCTAACTACTCTCTCTAACTACTCTCTCTCTAACTACTCTCTCTAACTACTCTCTCTCTAACTACTCTCTCTAACTACTCTCTCTTTAACTACTCTCTCTCTTTACCTACTCTCTCTCTAACTACTCTTTCCCTCTCTCACTACTCTCTGTCTCACTACTCTCTCTCTACCTACTCTCTCTCTCTAACTACTCTCTCTCTAACTACTCTCTCTCTGTAACTACTTTCTCTCTCTAACTACTCTCTCTCTCTAACTACTTTCTCTAACTACTCTCTCTCTCTCTCTAACTACTTTCTCTAACTACTCTCTCTCTCTCTAACTACTCTCTCTCTAACTACTCTCTCTCTAACTACTACCTCTCTTTACCTACTCTCTCTCCAACTACTCTCTCTAACTACTCTAACTACTCCCTCTCTCTAACTACTCTCTCTCTAACTACTCTCTCTAACTACTCCCTCTCTCTAACTACTCTCTCTAAACTGCTCTTTTTAACCAGCTTGTGATGCGTAGAATTTTTAGAAGAAAAAAGGAAGGTATGAAAGGGTGCTTCTTATAAATTGAGCAATGCGGAACTACACTACATAAAAAACTAAATGCATAATACTGATTTACGAAACACCAGTTTTCGAGAGATAATGTTGAAAATTACTTCATAAATCAACACAAACATTGTCTCGCAATTTACCTCATAATGTATATCACAAAATGTTAATGAAGAAGTGAACCCAAGCTTAGGTCTGAGTATTTAGATGTAGATCTATCTTTCATGCGTAAATATAGCAGACCTGTTATTTGTATAAATTTTGTTGTTTTATGCGAGTGTGGAAGGTCTGTTATTTGTATAAATTCTGTCATTGTATGCGAGTGTGCAAGGTCTGTTATTTGTATAAATTCTGTCATTGTATGCGAGTGTGGAAGGTCTGTTATTTGTATAAATTCCACCGTCTTTATTTGGACTCACATATGTTTCTCACCACTCTGCTCTAGGCACACACACTTGCATGGCTACCTAAAGATCTTCCTAGCAATGTAAAGATGATTGTATCAACACTGCCTAAAGCCCACAACATCCTAGACATAATCAAAATGAGACCTTACAGTGAGAAGCACTATTTGAAGGTGAGAGGTTTGGCTTTTAAGGAGTTAGATTCAATAAATTCATTTACTGTTGCTAATTTTTTACACGTTTTTCTCAATCTTGGATATGAGTTCTGCAACCTATTTATGCTGTGATGACTACTCGAAGCTGTGTTATGATGGGTTTTCATCAAACATGTCTTGTAGACCAACCACATGTAGTAGAAAGTTTTACAATCAGCTGTAGATTAGAATTGATTGTTTATCCAACTCCATAATAGCTGGATTACATAAGTAGGTCCTTGACGCATCATTTTGCGTCTTTACAAAAATTGACTAAGGCGGGAAAAAGTGTCGGCTGAGGGTAAAAATCAAACTAGAGCAACTCTAAACTAGCAACTGTAGTTGTTTTGTTATACATGTAGTTGTTATACATTAGAGTCAGATGATTTGTATTTACACAACTAATATCAAGTAGGGTAACTTACTAGCAACTAAACCCAGACATAATTAGCAATAAAAAACGGTAAAATGGCTGAGAAAGTATGAACACTGATGATGACTCACTAAAGCAGTCATCATCAGTGACTGTAAAAGCCGTAAGAACTGATGATGACTCACTAAAGCAGTCATCATCAGTGACTGTAAAAGCCGAAAGAAAATTTATTTCTAGCAAATTTGTCCTTTAAAATTTGTTTAATATTCTAAAACTTTTATCGATAAGAGAAACTCTCTTTCCGTTGAGCCAACTGTAGTAGTTGATACGATATGTGGTAGTGACACTAACTGTAGTAGTTGATACGATATGTGGTAGTGACACTAACTGTAGTAGTTGATACGATATGTGGTAGTGACACCAACTGTAGTAGTTGATACGATATGTGGTAGTGACACCAACTGTAGTAGTTGATACGATATGTGGTAGTGACACTAACTGTAGTAGTTGGTACGATATGTGGTAGTGACACTAACTGTAGTAGTTGATACGATATGTGGTAGTGACACCAACTGTAGTAGTTGATACGATATGTGGTAGTGACACCAACTGTAGTAGTTGATACGATATGTGGTAGTGACACTAACTTTAGTAGTTGATACGATATGTGGTAGTGACACTAAATGTTTTAGTTGACATGTAGTAGTGACACTAACTGTTTTACTTGACATGCGGTAGTGACATTACCTGTAGTAGTAAGTGTTACTTATCTTAGGTTACTTATCCCTAGAGATACTTACCCTATGGTTACTTACCCCTAGTGTTACTTACCCTACTGTTACTTAGCCTGGTGTTACTTAGCCTAGTGTTACTTAACCTCACCTAATAGGTAATATTTATGGACTACGCTCACCAAACGGTTGCAGTAGGGCAAGCAAAATGTTTTTTATTGGATTTGCTGATAAGTCATACTCTAACCGATAGAGTAATGAATTGTGTATCATTGAAAACTGCTTGTAGCGTTTAACTCGGAGTTGCTAGACCCATTATACCTACACGATTGTTTACCATGTACCCCATTCAATGGCAGATATTCTTAGATACTTTTCGTCACATATCTTTCTAGGGAATCAGATAACATATCGACACTAGTTACTTTTGGCAGCTTTTCAAGATTGAGGCACACATATGTACAGGGTGATCGCAATTGTGGAACCATTTGAAATAAACACATTATTTATTATTAATTCATAGTTTTTAGTTTTAGTTTTTTATGAGATGAATGCATAACAATAACATGCATATCGCTGAAAAGCTTTTATTGTTGTAAACATGTAAATTGTTGAATATTAAATGATAATTCGCCTGTTTAGCCGGTTTTTGGTGTAACTTAGCAGTATCTGCGTAATATGACAAAAAATCCAATAAAAACTACCATGTATCCCCGATGATAAGCCGATTCTAAAACAAACTCTGATTGGAAGTAAACAAAATGACATTATGCTAACTTAATTTTAGTAACCACAACTCGAACTTTTATTTATAAAAGTAAAACATGACCACAATGGTCATCACTACAATTAAATTTTCAGTGATAAATGAATTTTTTATGGAAAAAATTACACTGCAAAAGCCATTCCGTTTCTGCAATCCATTGATAGGTTCGTACGGGAAGTTAAAATTTGCAGGGTTGGCTTATATGCAAATTCGTATAAATCCCCCTATCTTCGGGGCTGTTTGCATAGTCACCCTATATGCGAGGTGGGCTTATCTGTCGAACATGCAGTAAGTTCATAGTTGTCAAAATGGTTAGTCAAATTTAACATGGTTTTTCAACATGCAAGTTTCTCATAAGCGTATAGCTATATTCTGAAAATTAAAGTAAATTAATGGCCCTTAGAATATTAGTTCCATCTTAATATTTAATTGGCTAGCTGTTATTGTCAATCAGAGGCTAGGATAAAATGTATGCCCAATAAATAGATTATATTTTGTGAGAAGACAGAGTTTACAAAACTTTTTTCTGCTGTATATATATTTTGTATGATCTTGAAGTAAGAAAATTTGTTCATGCCATGAATGACAGAGAGCTAGAAAAAGGCTGCTAGGTGGTCTCATGATCACAAACTCCTTTGTATATGCAGTATCCGGGCTGACTGTGTTGCGTGTGTACATTTAGCACACTTGTAGTAAAGTATTATATATAGCTATAATAGCTGTGAAACATAAACAGGAACATATGCTTTTACTTTGTACGATACACAGGTTGAGTGTTTGAGCCATGACTCTGCCATGAATCTGATAAAAAGCTGGTTGAGTGATAGTCAAAGGAGATTGACAGGGAACCAGTTGGAAATAGTTTCTAAAAGGTGATTGTGGCTTTTATTTTCTTCTTATTAAATTTATCACTGTTCTGTATATATGTAAACATATCACAAGCCCTTGTATTATGAGCTACAAAACTATCACAGACTAATCTGTCATGTTACAGGTTGAACTGTTTCCTGCGTTACTATGTCACAGGCCCTGTTGAGTTATCAGAATCTAAACTACATGTATTATAACACAGACGATGCTACCGTATTGTATTGTATTTCTGTAACACAGTATGACAGGTTATACTTCTATAACTCATGTTGTGTTATCTTACAATGAGATACCTATTATATCGCTACAATGTGCTTTTGCTTATGTCATCATTGTGCTAATTTTCTCTCAACTTAAGTGTAGTGTTGATATAAAAGTCAGTTTAGCAAAATGGTTTAGTAATACATTCTAAAATAATGCATATGTGAAGCTGTAACTGCTAGTAATTTCAAACTACTTGTAGTTCAAAACTTTGCGTTTAATGCCTTTATTAATTAATGGTATTGTGAGTAGGCTACAAAAGGACAAGAACACAAATCCTCTTTACATCAAGTTGATCTTTGATGTCCTGGTGAAGGTACGGTCGTATATGGATGATTCTGATCTAGAAAAGCTTCTTCAAGAGATAAACTCTCCTGAGAAGTGTATCCGTCATATCTTCAAAGAACTGCAAAAGACAAATGGTACCAACTTTTCACTATCAGTTGCAGTTTCATTGTTCAATCAGGATCATTGTGAGCATCTAGTTACATGTGCGATTTCGGGTTGTAATTGAATATTGCATCTGATATGAGTATGATATCAGGCTGAGTTTTGGGTGTAGCTATGGACTTTGCAAGAATCTTGTAATACCTACTTGTAGAAGGATATCAACTATGTTTGATATGTTTATATCAATTAATAACAGGATATCAACTCTATGTTTGAATCTACTAGTTTTTAATGATATCAGCTCTATGTTTATATCTACTATTAACATGATATCAACTCTATGTTTATATCTATTAGTAAAATGATATCAACTCTATGTTTATATCTACTAGTAACATGATATCAACTCTATGTCTATATCTACTAGTAACATGATATCAACTCTATGTTTATATGAACTAGTAACATGATATCAACACTATGTTTATAACTACTAGTAGCATGATATCAACTCTATGTTTATATCTACTACTAACATGATATCAACTCTATGTTTATATCTACTAGTAACATGATATCAACTCTATGTTTATATGAACTAGTAACATGATATCAACACTATGTTTATAACTACTAGTAGCATGATATCAACTCTATGTTTATATCTACTACTAACATGATATCAACTCTATGTTTATATCTACTAGTAACATGATATCAACTCTATGTTTATATGAACTAGTAACATGATATCGACACTATGTTTATAACTACTAGTAGCATGATATCAACTCTATGTTTATATCTACTACTAACATGATATCAACTCTATGTCTATATCTACTAGTAACATGATATCAACTCTATGTTTATATCTACTAGTAACATGATATCAACTTTATGTTTATATAGGAAACCTGCTCGTACACAGGCTGTTTGCCTATCTGCATCTCTCCAACCTCGGCCTTACTGAGAATGAGTTGGTAGATCTCATCTCTCTGGATGACGAAGTACTCAACGATGTTTATCAGTTTCATGTGCCTCCGTTGCGGCGCCTTCCTACAGTTCTTTGGGCCCGCATCAGGAACTCAGTCCAAAATTATTTGGTCACCCGAGAGGCTAATGGTGGAAGTGTAAGGAGCTGCGTTGCTTACATAAGGTTTGCCGATTGCAAGGCAGAACCAACTTTTGCAATGTTATAAGTGCAACAAATTCTTTCTCTCTCTTTCTCTGTATGATTAGAGAGTTAACAACAATTGACAATTAAATCTGTAAATGAGCATACATTTTTGCAGGTGATTGCATGGTACCACAGGCAGTTTGTTGAGGTTGGTGACGCAATGTTCAAAGAAGAATTTCCATTTCAAGAATACAAGCGGGAAGATGGAAGCACTCCAAATGCCACTGAACTTTGTGATTTATTGAGGGCTTCAATGGTTGACTACTTTTTAGGTATATACTGTTGTAGTTGCATTTCATGTATTTCTGTGTTTGGCATCGTTGTAATGGAACAAAAACAGTAAATGTAAATTTGGTATTTGGAGAAATCAAGGTTCCGTTGATTTTAAGATTATTATATATTCCATATATATAATTTATATATGAGAATGGAGGAAATTTTTGGGTGCATTTCTTCCATGATGTTTTTGTTAGTATATTTTTATGGGCATTTATGTTTTGACATCTTATCTATCAGAAGAGCACTTGGTTTATAAAATGGACAAGAGTTTGTAATACTGTAGGTGATATGTACTCTTGTTGAAGATATTCTTGTGGGCTTGGAACGTGTCATGAAGATACTTTGAGGTAGTCTTGTGTTAATGTTTGCAGGTAAATGGGCTCATGAAGAAAAACCGTTTACTTACACTAAAAAGAAAAAGTCGAAGAGCAAAGATGTGTCCGAAACATCTACAGTTGAGAAGGATTCAAAGAAAAGATACGTGCCAGCAATGCCCAATATTATGGAGAACAAGCGACCTAATCTACGGAAGCTAGGACAGCTGCCAACTTTGCTCCTCAAATTAAACAGAATCAAAGATTTTTTCAAAGAGGTGGTTATGACATGTTCACACAAATTTGGTTTGCTGAATTGTTTGAGACTTCTTTTCTTGTTCTGATAGTTGATTGTTTACTTCAGCCTTTGTTGCATTACGGCATTTTCAAATTGTCTAAAGTAGTTATAATTGTGATATAAAGACTAGAGCAATATATAATAATAGTTATACTTGTAATATAATAACTATAACAATAGATAATAGTAGTTATACTTGTAATATAATAACTATAGCAATAGATAATAGTATTTATACTTGTAATATAATAACTATAGTAATAGATAATAGTAGTTATACTTGTAATATAATAACTATAGCAATAGATAATAGTAGTTATACTTGTAATATAATAACTATAGCAATAGATGATAGTAGTTATAATTGTAATATATTAACTATAGCAATAGATAATAGTAGTTATACTTGTAATACAATAACTATAGCAATAGATGATAGTAGTTATAATTGTAATATATTAACTATAGCAATAGATAATAGTAGTTATACTTGTAATATAATAACTATAGCAATAGATAATAGTACTTATACTTGTAATATAATAACTATAGCAATAGATGATAGTAGTTATAATTGTAATATATTAACTATAGCAATAGATAATAGTAGTTATACTTGTAATATAATAACTATAGCAATAGATAATAGTACTCATACTTGTAATATAATAACTATAGCAATAGATAATAGTAGTTATACTTGTTATATAATAACTATAGCAATAGATAATAGTAGTTATACTTGTTGCATAGTTACAAAGGATGATCATATAGTTACAAAGGATGATCATATAGTTACAAAGGGCGATCAAATAGTTACATAGGATGATCACATAGTTACATGGGATGATCACATAGTCACATAGGGTGATCACATAGTTGCATAGGATGATCGCATAGTTACATAAGATGATCACATACTTACATAGGATAATCACATAGTTACAAAGGATGATCACATAGTTACATAGGATAATCACATAGTTACATAGGATGATCACATAGTTACATAAGATAATCACATAGTTATATAGGATGATCACGTAGTTACATAGAATGATCACATAGTTACATAGAATGATCACATAGTTACATAGAATGATAACATGGTTACATAGAATGATCACATAGGTACATAAAATGATCACATAGTTTTATAAAATGATCGCATCCTTCGTGTTCACCTTTACGCATTTACGTGTGAATAAGGGCAAGGGATTCACAGCTTTAGCATACCCTACGATACTTATGCATTCGCTTCATCTAACTTTTGCGTTTTCGCAGAGTCATCCTCTCGCAAAAAGTTTATGAGCGAAACTAAACTATCATAACGAACGAGCGAAAACGCGGAATTAAATAGCTTTGTTCATTGATAGTCCAAGAAACAAATGACAGCAAGCGATCAAGTTGCATTATCGATGTGGGCCACACAATTCTACCTGCGGTTCACAATTACATATTAGTCCCAAATTGAAAAGATTTTTTTACGGTTGAACTGAACCTGAGAAATCTAATTATGTTTGTTGCGCTGCATTTATTTTCACATCACTATATTTTCGCACTCATCAGAGCTGCGAAATTAAGTTGCAGCGAAATTTTACTCTGTATGCTACTCACGAAACTAAATACTAGCGAAATATAAGTGTCCTAGGGTACTAAAAAGAGAGAGAGGTAGTCTAGCAAAACGCGATAGTCTAAGATGAGCAGGACTTCTGGGTATTTTGTTGAGAACTTCTCTATTTTGTTTGTACAGGTGTTTGGCAGCATTGATGGACTGACAGGGCTCTTCAGCATGAACTCCTGGTCAGAAATCTATGAGATTGCTGATGGAATAAACTTTCAGAATCAACTAGTTGTTGGAGAGGACAAGGATGAAGGTCAGGGTTCAAGTGATTGTTTAAATTCATATGAGATTAACCATTTAGATCAGATCTAGCATTAAACGCTTTTAATATCTATATAGCAGAGGTATAGATGCTAGCTACGGTATGCTTGTCATGAAATCCTGTCTACACGTATATACTCAGTGCAGAAAACCCCAAATAAAAAACTGCGAGGTTTATTTGTGCAACTGTTGCGGTCTCCAAATATGAGGTTTTTACTCATTTATTAATGTACAACTATAAGTATTGATATACAGATATAAGTAATGATATACAGGTATAAGTATTGATGTACAGGTATAAGTATTGATGTACAGGTATAAGTAATGATATACAGGTATAAGTACTGATATACAGGTATAAGTATTGATGTACAGGTATAAGTAATGATATACAGGTATAAGTATTGATATACAGCTATTAGTAATGATGTACAGGTATAAGTAATGATGTACAGGTATAAGTAATGATGTACAGGTATAAGTAATGATATACATGTATAAGTATTGATGTACAGTAATAAGTATTGATGTACAGGTATAAGTAATGATATACAGCTATTAGTAATGATGTACAGGTATAAGTAATGATGTACAGGTATAAGTAATGATGTACAAATATAAGTAATGATATACAGGTATAAGTATCGATGTACAAGTATAAGTAATGATGTACAGGTATAAATAATGATATACAGGTATAAGTAAGGATGTACAGGTATAAGTAATGATGTACAGGTATAAGTAATGATGTACAGGTATAAGTAATGATGTACAGGTATAAGTAATGATGTACAGGTATAAGTAATGATGTACAGGTATAAGTAATGATGTACAGGTATAAGTAATGATGTACAGGTATAAGTAATGATGTACAGGTATAAGTAATGATATACAGGTATAAGTATTGATGTACAGGTATAAGTATTGATGTACAGGTATAAGTATTGATGTACAGGTATAAGTATTGATGTACAGGTATAAGTATTGATGTACAGGTATAAATAATGATATACAGGTATAAGTATTGATGTACAGGTATAAGTATTGATGTACAGGTATAAGTATTGATATACAGGTATAAGTAATGATATACAGGTATAAGTAATGATATACAGGTATAAGTATTGATGTACAGGTATAAGTAATGATGTACAGGTATAAGTAATGATATACAGGTATAAGTAATGATGTACAGGTATAAGTAATGATGCACAGGTATAAGTATTGATGTACAGGTATAAATAATGATATACAGGTATAAGTAATGATATACAGGTATAAGTAATGATGTACAGGTATAAGTAATGATGTACAGGTATAAGTATTGATGTACAGGTATAAGTATTGATGTACAGGTATAAATAATGATATACAGGTATAAGTAATGATGTACAGGTATAAGTATTGATGTACAGGTATAAGTATTGATGTACAGGTATAAGTATTGATGAACAGGTATAAATAATGATATACAGGTATAAGTAATGATGTACAGGTATAAGTATTGATGTACAGGTATAAGTATTGATGTACAGGTATAAGTAATGATGTACAGGTATAAGTATTGATATGCAGGTATAAGTAATGATATACAGGTAAAAGTATTGATGTACAGGTATAAGTATTGATGTACAGGTGTAAATAATGATATACAGGTATAAGTATTGATATACAGGTATAAGTAATGATATACAGGTATAAGTATTGATGTACAGGTATAAGTATTGATGTACAGGTATAAATAATGATATACAGGAATAAGTAATGATATACAGGTATAAGTATTGATGTACAGGTATAAGTATTGATGTACAGGTATAAATAATGATATACAGGTATAAGTAATGATGTACAGGTATAAGTATTGATGTACAGGTATAAGTATTGATGTACAGGTATAAGTAATGATGTACAGGTATAAGTATTGATATACAGGTATAAGTATTGATATACAGGTATAAGTAATGATGTACAGGTATAAGTAATGATGTACAGGTATAAGTAATGATGTACAGGTATAAATATTGATATACAGGTATAAGTAATGATATACAGGTATAAGTATTGATGTACAGGTATAAGTATTGATGTACAGGTATAAATAACGATATACAGGTATAAGTAATGATGTACAGGTATAAGTATTGATGTACAGGTATAAGTATTGATGTACAGGTATAAATAAGGATATACAGGTATAAGTAATGATATACAGGTATAAGTATTGATGTACAGGTATAAGTATTGATGTACAGGTATAAATAATGATATACAGGTATAAGTAATGATGTACAGGTATAAATAATGATATACAGGTATAAGTAATGATATACAGGTATAAGTAATGATATACAGGTATAAGTAATGATATACAGGTATAAGTATTGATGTACAGGTATAAGTAATGGTATACAGGTATAAGTAATGATATACAGGTATAAGTAATGATATACAGGTATAAGTATTGATGTACAGGTATAAGTAATGGTATACAGGTATAAGTAATGATGTACAGGTATAAGTAATGAGTATAAGTAATCATAAGTAACATCATTTTGTTACTAATTATGTTACTTATGATTCTCACGCAACCAAACAGATGGCTTCCAATGAAGTTCCCCAGTTTTAGATTTAGCTACGTGTTTTAAATTTTTACTATAAGCAGGTACAAAGATTTTATACGTTTATACGTTTTATTTTATACACACTTGTGAATTCTGTTTTAATTGACCTATTCAATCATAAGCTATTGAAACCAATTCTCAACTTTGTGATTTATATACATAGATAGAAGAAAGATCGATTCAACTTTCACAACATTTTAGTTTGTTGTGATAGATCATTGCAGGTGTCGACAAAACGGAGAATAGGGTAGCCTCACCATTAGTCATATATACACTTGTGACATTATCTGATAATCAGTTAACCTTCAAGACTCTCTTATATGTTCACTTGTCTATTTCTAGTTAGTCTATACTTGTTACTCAGATATAAGCCAGCTGACCGACTAATAACAGTCTAACCTTTTTGTTTAGATTTAAAAGACTTGAAAATTACGCTACAGATCCTCACTCGATCTCTTTTACTCACATCTTCTCTCGCCTGCACCTATCCCAGAATGCTCGGGCCTCTTTTACTCGGCAGGATTCTAGCATTTGCTCCTGGATCTGATTATCTCAGCAAGTTTGTAGTTGACATCTACGACAAAGGTCTGTCAAATTTTTACTGGAGAAATCTTTAGTATGTTAGTCTCTTCTTTATAAAGAGGAGGTACATTCAGTTGTGCCTTCAGTTTAACTCTCGTATTCTATTACATAAGACTGTCTATAATCTAATCTATATCTAATATCTCAAGCCATATCTAATGCTCATGATCTGTTATAAATTGTAATATTATTTTGTACAGTGCTGTATGTAGTTCTTACCTTTGAGACAGATTTGTATGTTGGTACACTTGTATGGTGGGACACTCGTATGTTGGGAGACTAGTATATTGTGAGATATTTATGGTGGAACACTCGTACGAGCTACGTCGTATGTCGAGCTATGTCTGAATTAATTTTTTAGTATGATAGTTTTTTCTTTATTAAGAGGAAGTACGCTCAGTCGTGTCTTCAGTTTAACTCTCTTATCTTGTTAGGGCCAAGTTTGAACTCTTTTGTTTGCCCTCACCCTCAACTCGAAGGAGTGGGCACCCACCTCATATTTGAGATGCCTAATGACCATATCGGATCTTGTGTGGCCATGATTGAGGTGGTTTTAAAAGGTGTCCACTATATCTTGACTTTATCAAAGCAGGCGGTTCTCATCAACATGGAAGGTGAGGAGACCATGTATTTACTTGAAGCCTATCGGTTCATGACGGCGTGATTGACCACACAATGATAAAAAGCATTCACATGAGATTTGGGCACTATCACATAAAAGAATAACTCTACAAATTGCTAAAAATGTTCCAATTTTTTTCTAAAACAACATTCTAAGGCCGAATTACTAGCACAATCTAGAATTTTTATGTCTCGTATATGGATGTAAAAAGATTTGTGGGTGTCCAATTTTTGTCAATTTTCGGTTAAATCAAACATTGGCTATTTTTTTAATATTTTAGATACTTTTTGCTGTAGATTAACCATCACCAGTGCTCTCTTAATCAACAATCCCTAACCTACTTTTTCTATGCATTCAAACTGCTAAATACAAATGCAAAGTATAATTATTCCAAATAATGTTAAAGCAAATATTATTTGAAGAATATACTGTATGTCAATTACTACAGATGACCTCATGTAGTACTAGTACCCTGGTAGCCCGGTGGGCTGTGAGAGATCGTCATGTTTAATCAGTTTGCGCTCAATTATTTGGAATTCAGCAAGAAGTGTCGAGTTGCCAAGATGGTAGTGCACCTGGTTGTCAAGCCAAATGCCTGAGGTCGAAATCTGTGTGATGCAATCTTTTTTCTAACCCCTAGCTGTCGGCTGCGAACGGATGGATGGACATGGCTTTCACTATAGTAAAGACTAGGTGAATGCCCGGGGTTGCACGGGAAATTAAAAAGTTTTTGCGTAGAAGATTTATTTTTAATTAACATATACAACATTTACCATTCTAACTTTTAAATTAAGGGATTTTTTATTTCTGTGTGTGTGGGTTCATGCGTGCGTTCAACCTATGCATAATTCAAATATTCGAAAGATCAAGACATAAGTAAACAGATTGTTGAAAGACATTTCTTTTGCTACACATTTGATCCAAATTTAAAATAGCTTATAAACAGTGGCAAGTAATGTAGCTGCCATTGACTAAGTTTTTTTATCCAATGAATTTGAGTAACTTAAGCTAGTAACTTAAGCTAGTAACTTAAGCTAGTAAATTAACCTAAATACATTTCAATCTACTAAAATAAGAGCTTAGAACATAGAACAAATGATTGCGCCTTCCAAGAATTGAACCTGTACAATCGAACGGACGTATGGGAAGTCAAACACACTACCACTAAACCATGCAGCCACCTTGCCACACTCTGAAATAATTGTGCATATAATCATTCCACATCATGATCTCTCACTGCACGCCAGAGTGGAAACATGCATATTTAAACCAGTTGCTATTAACTGAACATACGAACAACGATAGACAAACACTTGATTTTATATAATTATATAAATTAAATCCAATAAACGATTTACAAAGTTTTTTGTTTTTGTTTTCATTTCAGTTACATATGACGCATAAAAATTTTATATAAACTCTGGTATTATGAAGCTCTGTGTCAATTTCATATGAACTAGGACATCATACAGTCAGTAAACCTTCAACATATTCCTTCGATCTCTGTCGATATTTATTATATACAACAAATTGTTTGTGCGTTGGAATAATCACTCAGAAAATTACATTGTATTTTACTTGGTTAATTTCACAGCCCAAAATCTTAAGTACATCACGTAACTACAGATAGCATGAAATAAAATGTTTAAAATGTTATATAAAAGTATGTACACAACTAAATGTAACAAAAAATATGAGTATAAAACAAAATTTATTGAGTAATAATCAATAACACAAAATTTTTATAGTCATTTTGTTGTTAAGTTAGAGTAGGGCAGATGGAGGTGTAGCCTTTGTAACTCAGAAGAAATGTAGCGCGTAGTTAGAGGAGAGGATGGAGATATGAAGCTGATGTAACTTAGACTATATGATCTTTAAATGAACATAGGCCTACATGTAACTTATAATTTTTAATATTTGATATTATTACTTTAAATTTTTAGTTATCACCCTCTGCCTCTCCATATTTACTCACTTTTCACTTTCCTTTCATTGCATTTTTTTCACTTTTTACCTCCTATTAATTATTTGACAGATTTGCAGATCTTTGAAATTGTTTGTTCATACAATCTGTTTTATTAATTCTAATGTATCCATGGTCTTCTTTTATTGATCACTGCTACTACTCACACTAATATCTTTGGGATCCTTGGTATTAAAACTACAAGAGGCATCAGATATTTTTTAGCGATATCTGAGCAACATAGTAGAGTAGATGCTCTTATGACATAAATAATCCGTTCCAAGAATTTTCATGTTTTAGGTAATTTATGTTGTATGAACAGTAAAATTCATGTACATGTAAATTGCCTAATTAGTTGTAAGATCATCCCAATCTCAATCCTTTGGCTTCCAAAACAAAGAATTCTAAACATAACTTTGTAATTTAATGACTGTACAGTAGCTGTAGTATTGTTAAATGCAACTTGTCCTTTTTTATCGCTTTCACTTGTTTCAAGGTTCATGATTACAGTAATTTTACAACAAGTTAAAGGGACCACACGCGCTTCAATGTCAATATAAATTGATTTTTGACAATTTTTTTAGAGAGCAGTGTCTGTGCTGCAGAGAAAAAGATAAACAATTTAGCATATGCTTAAAATAAAGTGAAACAAAACTATATATTTGCTGTCTTAAGAGAGGCGTCTGTCTGTTTTTTGGTCCATATGTTTTTAGCCAAGGTTTTACTTGGTTCATGATAAGTGATAACGGTGATTCTACCACGAGTTAAAGGAACTTTCAGTGTCAATATAAATTGATTTTGTCACATTTTTTCTAGACGGCAAGATCTATACTGCAGAGAAAGAATTATAAATATTGTGATTTGTGATTTATTTTCATCAACAAAATTAGTTAAGCAAAAGAAAAAAGCTGGAAGAGTGATGAAGCCCATAATGCGCAATAGCATATTGCGTATATTGCATATTGTATATGCTTAAAATAAAATAACAAATACTATATGCTTACTATTGAAAGAGTGGTGTCTGCTTGTTGGTCCATTTTTTAGCCAAGGTTAGAGCTTAGGGTAAAAGATTGAGTTTAATGAGACCGCAATTCGTGACATTCAGATTGGTAGACAAACAGTCTAAAATGTGCACCAATCGAATGCCTGTGGGTATTTCTGAATACTTGTGCAGCTACTTATTCTCTTTGCTCTATTGACATCTGATGATCTCATACGGCAGACTAGGGGTACTTGTATATATAATAGAGACACACTAGACTGCCAGGGTACTAGTATATATAAAAGAGACACACTAGACTACCAGGGTACTAGTATATATAATAGAGACACACTAGACTGCCAGGGTACTAGTATATAAAATAGAGACACAGTAGACTGCCAGGGTACTAGTATATATAAAAGAGACACACTAGACTGCCAGGGTACTAGTATATATAATAGAGACACACTAGACTACCAGGGTACTACTATATATAATAGAGACACACTAGACTGCCAGGGTACTAGTATATATAATAAAGACACACTAGACTGCCAGGGTACTAGTATATATAATAGAGACACACTAGACTACCAGGGTACTAGTATATATAATAGAGACACACTAGACTGCCAGGGTACTAGTTTATATAATAGAGACACACTAGACTACCAGGGTACTAGTATATATAATAGAGACACACTAGACTACCAGGGTACTAGTATATATAATAGAGACACACTAGACTGCCAGGGTACTAGTATATATAATAGAGACACACTAGACTACCAGGGTACTAGTATATATAATAGAGACACACTAGACTGCCAGGGTACTAGTTTATATAATAGAGACACATTAGACTGCCAGGGTACTAGTATATATAATAGAGACACACTAGACTGCCAGGGTACTAGTATATATAATAGAGACACACTAGACTACCAGGGTACTAGTATATATAATAGAGACACACTAGACTGCCAGGGTACTAGTTTATATAATAGAGACACATTAGACTGCCAGGGTACTAGTATATATAATAGAGACACACTAGACTGCCAGGGTACTAGTATATATAATAAAGACACACTAGACTGCCAGGGTACTAGTATATATAATAGAGACACACTAGACTACCAGGGTACTAGTATATATAATAGAGACACACTAGACTGCCAGGGTACTAGTATATAAAATAGAGACACAGTAGACTGCCAGGGTACTAGTATATATAAAAGAGACACACTAGACTGCCAGGGTACTAGTATATATAATAGAGACACACTAGACTACCAGGGTACTAGTATATATAATAAAGACACACTAGACTGCCAGGGTACTAGTATATATAATAGAGACACACTAGACTACCAGGGTACTAGTATATATAATAGAGACACACTAGACTGCCAGGGTACTAGTTTATATAATAGAGACACACTAGACTACCAGGGTACTAGTATATATAATAGAGACACACTAGACTGCCAGGGTACTAGTATATATAATAGAGACACATTAGACTGCCAGGGTACTAGTATATATAATAGAGATACACTAGACTGCCAGGGTACTAGTATATATAATAGGGATGCTCCTATTGGTTGTTTCTGCTCCCAAAGGTGGCAAGAGAGAAACTGTTATTTTCAAGGCTAAATATTGGAGCCTCATTTTTCAAATTGAATTTGAGAACTTGCAATGACCTAACGCTTTACGTTATGTGGAATTTGTTGCATAATATAAAGCAAAAACTTCACACAAATTCTTTACGTAAAGTATAATTGTGTTACAGGAGGTTTGCGTTCTCCGAGCATCCATTGTATTTATTTATGTAAGAGAGAATTAATTACATACAATTTACTGAATTACCTGGCTTTTAGAATATTTTACTCCATATGATGGGAATCACTTTGGATGATAAGAAATTGAATATAGAAGTTACTGTAAGTTTGGGTTGCCTTCTGTATGACGGGTTTGAAAATGATACTTTTTGACTCTAAGATCTTTCTACCGCTTAAATTAACTCTAAAAGCTTCGGCTCCTTTGTTTTTGTGTTAATTCTTACTTGTTCAGAAAATCGGTCTATGAATATCTGTAAAGGATTTCAGGCTAACCCTTTCTTTATACACCCCAAGATGACACCAGCTTTTGCCAATATCAATAATATATTTGTTCCCATATTAAAGTATATAATAATAATCAGTAATTTGTAAGTGATACCATAGATGCATGTGTCCCATTTCTGTTGTTGTTTCTCTCCTTCCGCGCATTTAATGGAGGTACATCCTGTCCTTGTAATATCTGTGGAGTCTGGCTCCTCATATTGTCTTTGCTGTACTGTCCTTGTCGTACTGGGCCGGGAAATTTCCAGTTAGCATAATTTTACGCCTGTCTGGTTTCATTGAGCCCAACCAACTTCTTCCACATATCTTTTTTACTGTAATAGAAAGATCACTTATATACTATTGATTCGGAAAGAATGAAGATCAATTTACTGATCTGTCAAACAGGAATTATTGACTAGTCTGTTAAACAGGAATTATTAACTAGTCTGTTAAACAAAAATCATTGACTGGTCTATTAAACCGGAATTATTGACTTGTCTGTTAAACAGGAATCATTGACCGGTCTGTGAAACAGAAATGATTGACTGGTCTGTTAAACAGAGATGATTGGGTGATCTGTTAAGCCGGAATGACGATTCTCACTTTAGTGGCGCTTGTTTGAAAATACAGATTCTCATATTGTAGGGCTGTTAATGAATGCTCTCAAAATCTGTGCCTTCCGGCGTTGCTCGGCTGTTAAAATTAGCTTATAAACAATGGGAAGTATTGAGAGTTGCCTACCACTTGCTATTAGCCTGGCACGTTTCCAATGGAAAATGGTATTAAAAATCAGCTTTTAAACAAAGAGAAGTAATGAGAGTTGCCTACCACTTGCTTACCTACCACTATTAGCCTGGCACACTGCCAACAGAAAATTCCAGTAAGGTAGTTAATAAGCACTAGACTTCTAATGAAGGTTAGCCATGACGTTGCGTAAGCATTGTCCAGCTAAGCTATTCTAATAATAGCTATAGCTGGAGGGACACATATACACACATACTTTGAGAAATATATATGTAGAATGTATATATAAATTATAATAACAGCTCAATACATTGACAGATGGCAATGTACCACTCAGGTATATTCCCGAAGATCTGTGTAAAGATGACTCCTTCTACCTTGTCGCTGCTGCGCGTCCAATGCATGACCCAAGGGAAATTGTGGCTACCACCAAGATTGTTCCTAATATCTACATTTTTTCATGTAGGTTACTAGAATATTTGATTTAAATCTCAACCATAAGTTCTAAGTTGCTTTCTTGCTACAGGCTACATTATAGGAGGCACCATTTTTATAGATGCAATATCTGGAGTCATTATTTATGCTATTCACTTATGGTGAGCTGTGGAGTCTATCACAGAATTTTCATATTTGTATCAATTGTTTCTCGATTTTCACAGAACTATGATATGACTCTAATGCCACATCATCATCATTTCTCTTACTGCTAATGTCTGGCATGCATTAAAATTCATAAACTGATATGTTCTTAGCATCAAGTCTGTAATGACTGAGACAATATGAATAAACACCTTGATAGTCTAAGAGTCCAGCTGATAATGTCACACTTTGGCTGACAGTGTCACACTTTGGGTGATTTTGTCACACTATAACTGACAATGTCACAATGTAGCTGACAGTGTCACACTTTGGGCGATTGTGTCACACTTCAGCTGACAGTGTCACACTAGCTGACAGTGTCATACTTTAACTGACAATGTCACATTTTATTTGAAAATGTCACACTAGCTGACAGTGCCATGCTTTAGCTTACTGTCATAATTTGTTAATCGGTTGTTACAGTTGATAGCAAATGTAACAAATTCATTGCAGTGCCTCATTGTCTTGATAGTGTCACAGTTTAGCTGGCAAATAATCGACTGTCGTCGATTTGATGGTTGCAAGGAAATGGTAATACAGGCTCTGCAAGTTGATGAGTTCTATGACGTGACAGCCATATTTGTGCATGGTAACGCTCATAATGGTCTGCTAGTGTTTGACATTACCAGCATGGAGCTGCTCTACAGGTAAGTTACGGCATCAAAAACTAAAATTTATGTTTTGTTCAATTATCCACGACATGCGATCCGTTTTGATATAAATATGGCTGCATAGAGATGCCTGCTTCCCGCTGCTTAAAGACAAGCATTTAACATTTCGTTCCGCTTTCATCACCAAAGCTTCTTTGTCAGTTGTCTTGGCACCACTTGATCATTTGTTATTCAGCCGTAGCTTTGGTTCTTATCTCATGTGTCACGTGACATCTTGTAAATCCAAACTTCTCTGTGAGCCACATTTCCTTTTGGTAAATATAACATTGATTGATGACCTTTTGATTTGTGTTAACCGCAGTACAGACAGCAATTTTAATGGACTAATTTAAATACATGTATATTTATCTGGCAGCTACGCTTAACACTGCTTTAGTATAACTCATGCATTTGAATGAATTGTGTATGAATTCTTTTAGATTTCTAAATAAGACTCCTATACTGTTCACATCGCTGTTTGATGAGCATCTCTACATCATAGAGCAGACGGAGAGAACAGTTATTAAGCTGAGTAAAGATATGGATACGGCTGTAGCTGGATCGAATATAGGTCAAAGGAAGATCATGGTAAGATGATCATCAGGAGCAACTATTCATGTATTTGTACACCTTCAACACTTTGACTGGCTAAAAATGTAAAGCATTGGAGGTTAATTCTATTTGCACATTTCTTCTGCACTGCTCAAAGATGGTTGATTGGCGCAGGTGTTAGAAGGTTGGTCCACCAAGCTTAAGGTCATGAGTTTAGGTCTTGTACGATCCGATCTTTTATTCCAATCTCTAACTGGTGCTTTAGACAGACAGATGGACAAACAGACAAACAGCTCTTATTATAGTAAAGACTTGTACCCTGGCAGTCTAGTGCCCCGTGAGAGATCGTAATGTGTAATAACTAACTGTACAATTATTCCAGAGTGTGGCAAGCTGGTAGGTTGATTAAAGTGCTAGAGTGTTGCTCTACCAAACTTAAAGTTGCGAGCTCGAATTCCGTTGAAAGCGATCTTTTTCCCTAACATCTATGCTTGGCTTCAGACCAACTGATAGACAAATGGATACAGCTGTTTCGATAGCAAAGAATTGTTCCATACAAACCATGTTTACTATAAGTTGAAATATATTTCCTATTGAATATAGTCGAAGTGGTCGCAGTGGTGTTCTGAACACTTGCAGATTCTCAATTGCTGATAACCGAAATTTTTAATCAGTTTGCTTTTTGTTATTCTGTCATAGAAATCGGTAGAAAAGATCAGAAGTATAGCTAATTTTTATGCCAATGGCCATAAAATATTCGAAACTGTCATAAAGCTCCAAGTTGGTAAAATTTGTTCTGCTGTTGTATCTTTCTTCTGATGACTAGGCAGGTGTCGGTAATTAAATGCCAGTTGTTAAATAGCTGTCACCTATTTTTAAATGGTTGGGCAAAGGACCCTCTTTTAACTATTGAGTTGTCGATGTTCTTTGCTGAGGTTGGCCATCTTTAGTTTCAGCCCATTGAAACGAGCCAGCCATCGCTAAAACTGCCAGCCATCACTGAAGTCACTGCAAAATCTTCTGTAAAACGTGACTGCATGATACTCGCTGCGAAGGATGCTCGAGTCTACTTTGGTAGGTCTGAGTTAACTCCACCTCTCTCATGGTACTCATTTCTAAGATTGTGCTAAAAACAACATCAATGTTTCTGTTAACTTGTGCCATGAGCAGCAAATAGTTTTAGAGGCTATAAAGTATACAGAAAATTTAATCATTATTTATTTGTTTCTAGTTTGTGTGAGAAAGCCGGAGAGCTGGAGCTATGTCATTCTAGATTCACCCGCAAAGGATGTTTCATTTTCTCTTGAAGACAAGCAAGAAAACTTTCTGGTATTATGAATCTACCAAACTATTATGATCCTTCATGTTGCCTGTGCAGCAGAAAGTTCTATTTCATTGTCATAAAATAATGTAACTGTAAAATGCCTGCAGTTTGGTACCGGTCTTTGATCTGAGACTATCTTGGAGACTAATCCTTAACATAATGTCACGCTGTGTTAATATTGTTGGTCTGTTGTACTCTTTTTCAAAGCCCTTCATTTTTCTCTATCGTTTCCGATCCGCAAAAAAAATTGATACTATAATGTCAGGCGCAGGCTTTGCTCATAGTAACCGATTAATTATATCGTAAGGATTATTTTTGTTGTTTGCCCCTTGTGTTTTAGATTACTCAATTATATTGCTGAAAAATGTTCATGTAAAGTGCATATCAAAAGTCGCAAATGATTAGCGTATCTTCAAACTGTGAAGTGGTCTTGTTTTGTATCAAATAGCATAAACCAGACCTGAGACGTAGTATTCAAGATCATGATTTACATATATACATGTACATATCAGTTCACATGAGGTCTGTGACCCGATATGCATGGAATGTTCATCAATCATTAACACTCTTGGCTATCTCTCGTCTTTACACTTACCTTTAGTATTTTAAATATGCATGTCTGTACACACCTTCCTTTGGCATTACAGGTACGCATGTATGTACACACCTATCTTCAATATGTATACACTTACCTTCAGTACTACTGATGTACCTGAATGTATACACTTACCATTACTATTGCTGGTGCATACATATGAGCTTCAAATACTGTTCTGTAGATGACAGCCTGTACAGAGAAGTACAGCTACATACTCTATGCTACTGAAGAAGTTGCTAAACGGAAGCAAGATGTCAAATCCAGCCACTGCATAGAAGTCATAGCCAGGATAGAGATTTCTCTCAACAAGCTTTGTAGGTATTTTAACCTACTGCTTCCAGTTTTTTTATGTCTATTTCATAGAGTTACACTCAGTCTTTACTCCATAGAGTTACACTCAGTTTCTACTTCATAGAGTTACACTCAGTCTCTAATTCATAGAGTTGCACTCAGTTTCTACTTCATATAGTTACAATCAGTCTCTAATACATAGAGTTACGCTCAGTCTCTAATACATAGAGTTACACTCAGTCTCTAATCCATAGAGTTACACTTAGTCTCTAATCCATAGAGTTACACTCAGTCTCTAATACATAGAGTTACACTCAGTCTCTAATACATAGAGTTACACTCAGTCTCTAATACATAGAGTTAAACTCAGTCTCTAATCCATAGAGTTACACTCAGTTTCTAATCCATAGAGTTGAACTCAGTCTCTATTACATATGAGTTACACTCAGTCTCTGATCCATAGAGTTAAACTCAGTCTGTAATACATAGAGTTACACTCGGTCTCTAATCCATAGAGTTACACTCAGTCTCTAATCCATAGAGTTACACTCAGTTTCTCATACATAGAGTTACACTCAGTCTCTAATACATATGATTTATACTCAGTCTCTAATCCATAGAGTTAAAGTCCATCACTACTCTGAAGAGTCAGGCTCAGTCTCTACTCCATAAATTTGAGCTTCGAATCTACATTGTGAAGTCCAATTTGGTGTCTTCTTCAAAAAGTTGTCAGTTCTCTTTCATGTAACTGTACATGATCTGTCTTTAGTTTTTATATTCAGCCTCTATTCTAAAAGGCTGATCTGGTTGCTTTTTTATCGAGCCGTTTTGAACTTAGTCTTTGGTTCATAAAGTTACACTCTGTATCTGCATTCTAGAGCTAAGTTTAGCCAGTCTTCTTTTTTCATCATTGTCTCATGTTTTGTATAGTAATTTTGTTAGCGTTTATCTAATCATAAGTAATTTTATATTTTGTTAATGAAGCAAGCACAAGTAAATCATGATGTACTACATTGCGTCTTATTCGTTCTCTACCATAGGTATGGTGAGTGGCACCTTTGCGGTTGGTTACCACCTCGGGCAGCTCCACACTTTCAAAGTAGACAAAAAGAATATTAGATTGCTTCGAAAGTTTGCTGCTCATCATCGACCAATCACAAGCATGATAGTCAACAAAGATGTCCGTATGTTTATAAAGATGATTACATCAGCATGCATCATGCTAGTCAATTTAGATTACTTCGTTGTTTAGCTTTAAGTCAGTACTCAGTGACATTGTTACCCAAGATGTACAATTATGCCACTAGGTAATATGTGTCTACTGTATTGGCTTGAAATCTGTATGCTTGCAGATGCAATGGTGCTAACAGCAGCGGAAGATGGAAGCTTGAAAATGTTTCATACTGGACTGAAAATCGGTTCGAAAATGTTGGAAGCCAGCGTGTTTGATAAAATGAATTACCCTATCGATAGGATCTCTGCTATGGGCCAGACTACGGTTTCCCTCTCCGAACATTCTGAGTAAGCTGATATTTTTTATATACTATTAGTACCCTAGCAATCTCAGGTGCCGCGAGAGATCGTTAGGTGTGTCGATAAAGAGCAAAGAGGAAAAGAGCATAACTATTCTGATAAGCTGGAAGGTAGACGATTAGCTCAGGTGTAAGAGAGTCGGGCGGCTGAGCCAAATGTCATGAAATCGGATCATGTATGGTGCAGTTTTTTCCAACTGCAGTTGGATGGACACGAATCTCATTATAATAAAGGCTATACAATATTCTTTAAACTGTTTCTTTTTCACCCAAAAAGTTTATAAACTTGGTCTTTACATTACTGGATTCCAATTGACTCCTAAAGACTTATTTGGTTGCTGATATAATTTGGCTTATTATTCCACTGCAGTTCATTCAGCTCAATTTTACTTTAGCTCAGTTTCCATCTGGTACACAAGCTCAGAGATAGTTTGGTACACAAGCTCAGAGATAGTTGGGTACACAAGCTCAGAGATGGTTTGGTACACAAGCTCAGAGGGAGTTTGGTACAAAAGCTCAGAGATAGTTTGGTACACAAGCTCAGAGATAGTTTGCTGCGTGTTATCATGTTTTTTTTTTCATTTGTAGACAGCAGTGATTTGTTTTTAACGACAGGCTTGTCGTATTTCATTACAGTCATACTTCGACTTACGAGCTTAATGCGTTCTGAGACTGAGCTCGTATGTCAATTTACTCGCATGTTGATGCAATTTATTTATATATAGAACAATTAAATATATATTGATTGGTTTCCATACTCTAAAAAAAGCAAATAAAACACTCAAAACAAGATATTGTAACAGAAAGAACGTGTTGGTTATTGTCCTAACTTACCACATGCTTTCAAAAAACAACAAATAAAAAATAATGCAAGAAAATGTGATTAATTAAAATGTAAAATTAAATACATACAATAGCAGCTAACGCTAGCATTTGCCAGAGAGGGAGATATAAGTTATCCTTCATTACAACAATTGACGTTGATAAATTTGGATTTTATCAAAGTCTTAAAAGAAAAACTTGGAAGCAAACCTAAAAGCAAACTTTCGCAACTTAACGTAATTAAAATTTCTTCGGCGTTCATAGTTCTCGCTAGTTAGCTAATTTTTCCTTTGTTTCGCTCTCACGACCAGCCGGCCATTTTAAGAGAAACCTATCTTATGACGTTTGCCTTTGTCGTCCTTTCAACATGTTGCTATTATGACAAACACATGTGTCGTCACAACAGGTTAATGCACGACCACTAGCCAACTTGTCCGAATGTTTATTTTTTATAGTCTTGATAAATAGCACCGGCCTTTTCACATAGCATCGTTTCAGTTACACTGTCACCGGCCAATTATTTGTCTTTTATCCAAAGCCTGAGCTGTCTCTCCATCAGCGATCGTGAAGATGGCTGCGCCGTTTAGAAACTATGGTTAGTCCTTTTGCAAACTAAATGTCCTGAATATAATCCTTCTGTTTGATAATCGTGGATGTATTTCTGCCGTATTGCTGAGCTAGCTCAATCATGCATACATATTTCGCATATTTTCAAATAATTTTCCGTTTAATATCAATTGTTATCATTTGCTTTTTCTTTACATTATCTTTCATTTTACTGGCAAACTTTCGATCTATGCACAGTACTGTTAATTCACATAATTCTGCACTAAAAATCGTGCACAAAAAAACACTGTACAGAAGTATAACCTGAACAGTTGAAAAATACAGAGTGATGCTGTTCTCATAAAAGACTTCCGACATACTTGGCAACTGACTCACGAACTCGTATCGCAAACATGGCTCATGTGTTAGTGCTAAAACTTGCTTAAAAGCTGGCTCATATCTCAAGTTTCTCGTACGTTGTGGCACTCGTAAGTTGAAGTATTACTGTATATAATATTTTATAAATTTTCAATTACCGTCACTCTAGTTCACTCAAATGCCCTTTGATATCTCTAGTGAATCATCACTTTACTTGCTTAATGTACATCTTTACTCACTTCATTTGGTATATTTAGCTCTGTTTCCATCTGGGACACGAGCTCAGGGAAGATAACATCAAGTCTTAAGCACACACTGCAGGCTGATGAGTGTCTCAAGGATGTGGTATGCTTCGATGACTATGTTGTCACGGTAACCAGCCAAGGCACTCTCAGCTTTTGGAAAATGAAAAATCAACTTATCAAACAGAGGGTGGTCAGCAACATTCATATGTTGGTAAGTACAATCTACATGTACACGTATGTGAGTATGTGGTATAGCTGTGTTAACAAGCGGTAGAATTTGGTTGGAATAAAGACATATTATACAAGATGCTATTTGAAGGATCTTGAGCGATTTAAAAACGAGATTACGTTGTTGTCATGGTAACCAGCCAAGGAACTTCCTGTTTATGGGCTAATCACTTAGGATTTAACTGAGACTGGACGTTTTGCAAGCTGGTTAGTGTGTGCTGGATGAATGTATGAGAGAGTAATGGTTTGATTGTCAATGCTGTGATTGTCAATGCTGTGATTGTCAATGCTGTGATTGTCAATGCTGTGAATGTTTTATGCTAAACCTCTTTAGTTCTATCATGCCACTGTCAAACTTTGTTGTAATGGCCAACTGTTTACGTCTTATCGATATGCAACTAATAAAATTCTCTGTTTGTGGTTCTGTAGAGTCGAGGATGCAAACCAAATGAAGTGCTTGTCAAGTGTGAAACAAGTTGGCACAAGTTTGATGCAGCGACAGGAAATATGACAGCAGAGTGTGTGTATGATGATAGGGTCATTCTAAAGCACCACTATGTAAATGGACAGTTATCACTCCTACAGGTGAGTAGTTCTAGCTAATAACTTCTACTTGCTTGTATAAAATGACAGTTTCTAGTATGTTTGTTGTTACAGTTACTAGTATATTTATAGTGACAGTTTCTAATATGTTTATAGTGACAGGTACTAGTATATTTATAGTGATAGTTACATGTCTGTTTATAGTGACAGTTACTAGTCTGTGTATAGTAACATTTACTAGTATGTTTATAGTGATAGTTACTAGTATGTTTATAGTGGTAGTTACTAGTCTGTTTATAGTGACAGTTACTAGTCTGTCTATAGTAACAGCTACTAGTCGGTTTATAGGGATAGTTACTAGTCTGTTTATAGTGGTAGTTACTAGTCTGTTTATAGTGACAGTTACTAGTCTGTCTATAGTAACAGTTACTAGTCGGTTTATAGGGATAGTTACTAGTCTGTTTATAGTCACAGTTACTAGTCTGCTTATAGTGACAGTTAATAGTATGTTTATAGTGAAAGTTACTAGTATGTTTATAGTGATAGTTACTAGTATGTTTATAGTGGTAGTTACTAGTCTGTTTATAGTGACAGTTACTAGTCTGTCTATAGTAACAGTTACTAGTCGGTTTATAGGGATAGTTACTAGTCTGTTTATAGTCACAGTTACTAGTCTGCTTATAGTGACAGTTAATAGTATGTTTATAGTGAAAGTTACTAGTTTGTTTATAGTGATAGTTACTAGTCTGTTTATAGTGGTAGTTACTAGTCTGTTTATAGTGACAGTTACTAGTCTGTCTATGGTAACAGTTACTAGTCTGTTTATAGTGATAGTTACTAGTATGTTTATAGTGATAGTTACTAGTCTGTTTATAGTGACAGTTACTAGTCTGTTTATAGTGACAGTTACTAGTATGTTTATAGTGATAGTTACTAGTCTGTTTATAGTGATAGTTACTAGTATGTTTATAGTGATAGTTACTAGTCTGTTTATAGTGACAGTTACTAGTCTGTTTATAGTGACAGTTATCCCTTCTACAGGTGAGTAGTTCTAGCTAATAACTTCTACTTGCTTGTATAAAATGACAGTTTCTAGTATGTTTTTTGTTACAGTTACTAGTATGTTTATAGTGACAGTTTCTAATATGTTTATAGTGACAGGTACTAGTATATTTATAGTGATAGTTACATGTCTGTTTATAGTGACAGTTACTAGTCTGCTTATAGTGACAGTGAATAGTATGTTTATAGCGACAGTTACTAGTCTGTTTATAGTGACAGTTACTAGTATGTTTATAGTGATAGTTACTAGTATGTTTATAGTAACAATTATTAGTATGTTTATAGTGACAGTTACTAGTCTGTTTATAGTGATAGTTACTAGTATGTTTATAGTGATAGTTACTAGTCTGTTTATAGTGACAGTTACTAGTCTGTTTATAGTGACAGTTACTAGTATGTTTATAGTGACAGTTACTAGTCTGTTTATAGTAACAGTTACTAGTCTGTTTATAGTGATAGTTACTAGTATGTTTATAGTGGTAGTTACTAGTCTGTTTATAGTGACAGTTACTAGTCTGTCTATAGTAACAGTTACTAGTCGGTTTATAGGGATAGTTACTAGTCTGTTTGTAGTCACAGTTACTAGTCTGCTTATAGTGACAGTTAATAGTATGTTTATAGTGAAAGTTACTAGTTTGTTTATAGTGATAGTTACTAGTCTGTTTATAGTGGTAGTTACTAGTCTGTTTATAGTGACAGTTACTAGTCTGTCTATGGTAACAGTTACTAGTCTGTTTATAGTCACAGTTACTAGTGTGTTTATAGTAACAGTTATCCCTTCTACAGGTGAGTAGTTCTAGCTAATAACTTCTACTTGCTTGTATAAAATGACAGTTTCTAGTATGTTTTTTGTTACAGTTACTAGTATGTTTATAGTGACAGTTTCTAATATGTTTATAGTGACAGGTACTAGTATATTTATAGTGATAGTTACATGTCTGTTTATAGTGACAGTTACTAGTCTGCTTATAGTGACAGTGAATAGTATGTTTATAGCGACAGTTACTAGTCTGTTTATAGTGACAGTTACTAGTATGTTTATAGTGATAGTTACTAGTATGTTTATAGTAACAATTATTAGTATGTTTATAGTGACAGTTACTAGTCTGTTTATAGTGATAGTTACTAGTATGTTTATAGTGATAGTTACTAGTCTGTTTATAGTGACAGTTACTAGTCTGTTTATAGTGACAGTTACTAGTATGTTTATAGTGACAGTTACTAGTATGTTTATAGTGACAGTTACTAGTCTGTTTATAGTAACAGTTACTAGTCTGTTTATAGTGATAGTTACTAGTATGTTTATAGTGACAGTTACTTGTCTGTTTATAGTGATAGTTAATAGTATGTTTATAGTGATAGTTACTAGTCTGCTTATAGTGACAGTTAATAGTATGTTTATAGTGATAGTTACTAGTCTGCTTATAGTGACAGTTAATAGTATGTTTATAGCGACAGTTACTAGTCTGTTTGTAGTGACAGTTACTAGTATGTTTATAGTGATAGTTACTAGTATGTTTATAGTAACAATTATTAGTATGTTTATAGTGACAGTTACTAGTCTGTTTATAGTGATAGTTACTAGTATGTTTATAGTGATAGTTACTAGTCTGTTTATAGTGACAGTTACTAGTCTGTTTATAGTGACAGTTACTAGTATGTTTATAGTGACAGTTACTAGTCTGTTTATAGTAACAGTTACTAGTCTGTTTATAGTGATAGTTACTAGTATGTTTATAGTGACAGTTACTTGTCTGTTTATAGTGATAGTTAATAGTAAGTTTATAGTGATAGTTACTAGTCTGCTTATAGTGACAGTTAATAGTATGTTTATAGTGACAGTTACTAGTCTGTTTATAGTAACAGTTACTAGTCTGTTTGCAATGACATCTATTTATCTACCGGTATCTGTAGAGGCTAAATGAGGAAGAAGAATTGCTGATAGAAATAATTGACAAGGAAGGAAATACAGAGGTGAACTTGTCAAAAGAAGGAGACCTATCAGTTGACAAATTGCACGATGTTTTCTGCTGTCAACACTTTTTTGTGCTCCTCTACCCAAGGGAGTACATCTTCTTCAACTGGTACACTAAGGATGTTGTTAAGACAGAAAAGGTACTATTCATAATTATATTCCTCCTTGTGTCATGTAATTAGACATCTTGTTATTTATAAAGGCTATAGTATATTTCTCACAGTGACACTCACAGTGACACTCACAGTGACACCCACAGTGACACTCACAGTGACACTCACAGTGACACTCACAGTGACACTCACAGTGACACTCACAGTGACACTCATAGTGACACCCACAGTGACACTCACAGTGACACTCACAGTGACACCCACAGTGACACTCACAGTGACACTCACAGTGACACTCACAGTGACACTCACAGTGACACTCACAGTGACACTCACAGTGACACTCATAGTGACACCCACAGTGACACTCACAGTGACACCCACAGTGACACCCACAGTGACACTCACAGTGACACCCACAGTGACACTCACAGTGACACTCACAGTGACACTCACAGTGACACTCACAGTGACACTCATAGTGACACCCACAGTGACACTCACAGTGACACTCACAGATACACTCACATTGACATTCACGGTGACACTCAGGGTTACACTCACAGTGAAACATCATTGTTGAGAAGATGAGTTGAACTGTATTAATGCCATACGATGTCAAAATATCGTTTTCTGGAGAAATTTGGCTTTGGCTTTATTTGTACTTGATCAACTGGTACACCTGGTGTTATGATAGTATTTATATTTTGTTGTATGACACTTGAGTTGTTGAATTTATCACTCTAACAGCAGTACAGTAATTGTACACCCAACAACAGTAATTGTTGAGAAATCCCTTCTTTCAGTTTGTCCTTTCAAACGTTACAATTTCAGGGCGTTCTCTTATTATGGACTGAAATGTTTTTTGATGTCACTTAAACTAGTTTTTAGTGTCACCAGCTTTTCAATACAAGTTTAGCAGTGCTTTCAAATGTTCAGAAAAAATCATGTAGTAATCTTTCATGATTGTTTTTATAAAACCTTTAGTCTTTTACTCAGTTTAAACTTATTGCATTGCAGTTGTTTGATGAAGCAAACTTGTTGAATATTTCCAAGAGTGCCACAAACCTGTTGCAGTAGTCACGAAGCTGCTTTATATAAAATCATTTTATTCTGCCGCACATGTATCTCTCTGGTAAATCATACATCACTCTCATCACACTAATCCTGACCTGAAGCTTATCATCAAATTATCTATCACTCTCACTATTGTCTGGGTACAGTAGTAGAAACTAGCAGAGCTGCCTGCCTCTTTACTAGCCAAATGGTGAAATAATTTAATATATAGTACAGTTCTTCTCATAGAGAACTTGTTGCTGCAGTCATGACGCTGTTTTACATAAAGTGAACATTTCTTGTTGTACTTATCTCTCTGGTAAATCATACATCACTCTCATCACACTAATCCTGACCTGAAGCTTATCATCAAATTATCTATTACTCTCACTATTATCTGGGTACAGTAGTGGAAACTAGCAGAGCTGCCTGCCTCTTTACTAGCCAAATGGTGAAAGTATTTGATATATAGTACAGTTATTCTCATAGAGAACTTGTTGCAATTCCTCTCAGTTACTCGTCTGTTTAGTTTATTTCTCTCTGTTGCTGTATCAATTATAGGGATCAACTAGTTCAGCCATTATGTTTCCATTGCACTAGTTATAACTGGTCTGCTTGTATTTTGTCAGTATTTTCCTGTTTGGTTTTGTTAAAGTTCATGTTACCCAAAATCACATAAAATGAACTAATATTATAGTTTCTCTCTCTTTCAGCCGGTTGTTTTGACAGTGACTGCTTTATGGTTTAGGTTTTATCACTGATTTCCATGTAGCTCCGTTTTCCACTGCCTGTTGCCATCTGTTTGTGTCTGTTCTCTCAACTTCATGTTACCCTTTGCTACATCTCTGTATCTCAGTCTGAGTCTGCCCCCCTTTGCTACATCTCTGTATCTCAGTCTGAGTCTGCCCCCCTTTGCTACATCTTTGTATCTCAACCTGGGTCTGCCCTGATTTCTCTGTTTTCTCGAGAGTTATGAATACAAAATTGGTGTGGTAATTGCTCATGACCCATCATGTGCTCCTGTTCCAGCATATCAGTATTGATATATTATATATTATTACTATATGTTATAGTATTGATATATTATCTTTACCTTAATACTAGTACGCTGACAGTTCCATTGAAAGATCATCATCATGATCACCCATTCCAAGCATCATATGTAATTGTTATATGCGCAATTATTTTATGAAACCCCAAAGTCATCCAGTAGTGCAGTTAGTAGAACGCTTAATTACAAATCTCAAAGACCAGAGTTCAATTCCTGTGCAAGGTAATTGTTTTTTTTTGTAACGCTCTCAGCGAGGCTTTGGATGGACACTGTTTTTATTATAGTAAATATTATATTAGTATAACGTAGTATATTTTTGCAGTTCAATGAGCCAACACTCATATCATCTGCTTCCAACACTATCGCTCTGAAAAACAACCAAAACGTACAGATCTACAGGGTTGATAAGGGTGTTGACTCCTTTCGGCAACCCTGCCAGCTTCAGCTGAAAATAGGCCAAGAGAATCAAGTTTTCATCAGTAAGTTGTAATGTATAGGAGTTCCAGTTCTTGCTTAGGACTGGCTTATTTGACGAGTGTCAGCAGTTCTTGCTTAGGACTGGCTTATTTGACAAGTGTCAGCAGTTCCTGCGTAGGACTTGCTTATTTGACAAGTGTCAGCAGTGTTCAATGACAAGTGTCAGCAGTGTTCAATGACAAGTGTCAGCAGTGTTTAATGACAAGTGTCAGCAGTGTTCAATGACAAGTGTCAACAGTGTTTAATGCGTATAATCGCTTGTTGTTTTGTAATTCGGTTTGTCACTCATGTAGCAGCAGAATGCTCGCTAAAACTTAACGTAAATTCTGTAAACGCTTGATGAAGAGTTTTCTTCTATTACATATTTGATGCCAGCAGTCGGCAGACAACTATTCATAAGAAATATTCTCTCAACTATTGCATAACATTCTGCATTATTGCGTTTCATCAATTAATTAAAACATCAAATGTGCAAATAGCACCAAAGCACAAATATATTTGAACACCTTAAAGCGTGGGACCTAGATAATGCGTGGAGTTGTTTTCCCACCTGATCACATGCCTGAGTAAACTCAGCTGCAATGCTTCTCTTTGTTTTTTTTCTGTGCTCCCCTTTCATGTAAGATTTCGGAATTTTGGTCGCTTTGTGCATACTACGTTTCAAGTTGGTTAGACTCTTAGTTTTCAACAAATTCCCAAAATTCCGAGGGCACTTCTAACCGCTGAAAAAATGAACAATGGCTGCTGACAGAATATCAGTTTTTATTGACATACTAATTGAAATTATTGGCAAAAAAGGATCAAAAATAAACAAAGCTAAAAAACTTTTCCTCGGCAACAAGAGCTTCACACTAAAACTAGCTATTTTCCTATTCATAACAAATATACACACTCGTCAGACTCTGCAGGTGTACTGCAATCAACATGGCTCTTCAGGTATCTCTAAGACATCACTTCTCTAAAAGAGTGTGAAAAAACTATTTAATCTCTTTGATTTCCGTTTTTTTTCTTCTTGAATTCAGCAAGTTTCAAGCTTCAAAATGATCATTTAATAATAAAAGCACGCACCACTTCTTCTTTATAAAAATGTTCCACACATGTTCTGAGCGCGTGCTCGCAATCCACACTCAATGTTCTGCCAATCTGGTCTCCTGGTTAGCCCATGTAACAACGTAAATATCACTCAGAAGTTTGCAAGTTACTTTCTGCCGGGTTCAACGGATCTGAAAAAAAAGATTTGATATTATGGATACAACAACAATGATGACCCAACATAGATTCGACAGCAGGATCAGGCAACGAAGGTGGAGAGAGGCAATGAACTGGGAGAGCTCAATAATTATATAGGAAGTTTCTCTCTTTTACCTACAGTAAAACCTCTTCCTGTCTTGGACAATCTTTTAAGAGTGTAAATTTTCCAATTTTTAACATATTGACAGGCGAGATATATTTTCTTGTTGTAGCTCCAGATGGAGACTATCTGATTGTCATGGAGCAGAAGAAGATGCTGTTAATGTACAGGGTTGAGAATTTAAGCGAGCCCATTGGTCAGTACTCTCTTTATGGAGAGGCAGAGAAAGTGGCATTCACACATGACTCAACCTACATTGTCTTAGGCATCGCTGACACGAGGCTGTTCTTCCTCATGCTCTGTGATGAACAGAAAGAAGGACATAATGAGAGGGTCAATGTAAGCAAACTCATGGTGTCTTTTCTCTTGTCCTTTTGTAAATGTTCCTTAGAGATGAACTTACATAAGTTTAGTAAATTTTATTAAAAATTATCGGTATTTGCCTTTCATTTGGTATCGTTTTTGATGTTAGAGGTTATCTGATTGCCAGGATGTCTTATGATTCAAATCAACAAAATTTGATCGTGGTTAAAAAGCTCAGAAGAAAAAAACGTGCGAAAGTGGTATTGTTTGGCGTGGCTGCCTGTCTCTCTCGTTATTGATATCACTTGTTGCGTTCAAGTTGCAGCCTTAAGTGTCTCTATGCAGTTGCTCTCTTTGTAACTATTAACATCATAATTACACTAACACTTGAATCTGGGCAATATAATGAAGGACCTCATTCAAATTGTGATATATCTCGACTGAGTTGGTCTACAAAGACAAAAAATACATCAACTTGTAGCTTGATCTCTTAGCTTTATATTGACAAAATGTTTATTTGCATCACTTCAATGACGTAAGTTTACCTTTAGTAGTTGCTCTTTGAATTATTCCAAATTTTGGTCTGTGTCTATTCTGATAAACAAAAAATATATCAACTCTAGAATTATTTGTCGATGTGGGCATGAAGTACAGTTCATAAAAATTGTTAAATCATTTGTTAATTATTACTTGCTGTCTTATTCATTGCAGGAACAATGAATGAATTGTTGCTAAATGAATTCCGCGTTCCCTATATTTTATTCATAGCTTTGGCTACTGTTTTATACGGTTAATAAATTAAGTTTGGTTAATAATTTTGCTTTAAGAAAAATTACGTATTAAAAAGAGTACTGTTAGAGGTTATCTAAATGATTTTTAGCATAATCCATTTTTCTTATTCTGAAGAGCATTTTACCAAAACAAAGTTTTGTATTTTATTTGTTTTTATTTGTATTTAGTTTCGTTATTCATTCAAATAACAAGATGTTATATAGCACAAGGCTTGCAATTCATAAATGGTATCAAATGAAACATTCCAGTTTTATAAAAAAAACAATTTTTTCCTATCATGAGTGTTTAACTTTGAGATTTATCTATCGCTTTCTTTTCTTGTTCAAGAGTTTTAGAAAAACCTTTGATTAACAGTTCCTAAAGGGTTTTAGCCTACATAACACAAGAAGTTGTGTTATCACCGCCCTACTCCTGGCTTTTTTCTACAGAAACTGAAGGAATGCTTTCAGCAAGCTAAAAAGGTAAAGACAGCTCGTAAAATAGTTGTCGATGCAGCGGATGACCAGTCCAGCGACGAGGAAATGGAGAAAGATTGTAAGTTAGTTTACAGTATATATGTAGGTAGTTGAGAGTGGCAAGAGCCACAGGTGTCCCATTTTTGTTTAAGATTAAATATACAGAGGTATTCAATACTTTCATCTTTTAACCAGGGAATGTCTAGAGGGTTATGTGTACCCGCAGCCCCTGTCCTTATATCGGTGACCGCAATTTGAGTGGAGATTGATTTATAATCTTTAGGCCTATTTGTCAATGTGTGTGACCTTGCTGAATTCAAGCTCCCGATGAATCGATATGTTGATTGGCATTGATAGCAATTTTACCAAAATGTACTTTTGTTTTAATACATGAATATGCTTGAACAAATATATTGTGTGAGACAAACAAGTAATGAGTTAAAAAACAACATTGCTTTACCTGCTGTTTACTCACTTGGCTAATCAAGTACGTACATGTCAGTTTACCTGCTGTTTACTCACTTGGCTAATCAAGTACGTACATGTCAGTTTACCTGCTGTTTACTCACTTGGCTAATCAAGTACGTACATGTCAGTTTACCTGCTGTTTACTCACTTGGCTAATCAAGTACGTACATGTCAGTTTACCTGCTGTTTATTCACTTGGCTAATCAAGTACGTACATGTCAGTTTACCTGCTGTTTACTCACTTGGCTAATCAAGTACGTACATGTCAATTTACCTGCTGTTTACTCACTTGGCCAATCAAGTACGTACATGTCAGTTTACCTGCTGTTTACTCACTTGGCTAATCAAGTACGTACATGTCAATTTACCTGCTGTTTACTCACTTGGCCAATCAAGTACGTACATGTCAGTTTACCTGCTGTTTACTCACTTGGCTAATCAAGTACGTACATGTCAGTTTACCTGCTGTTTACTCACTTGGCTAATCAAGTTCGTACACGTCAGTTTACCTGCTGTTTACTCACTTGGCCAATCAAGTACATACATGTACATGTCAGTTTACCTGCTCTTTACTCACTTGGCTAATCAAGTACGTACATGTCAGTTTCACACAGCTTCACCTTTTACCTACATGTCAACTATAATACTCACCTGAGAAACCTGTTCCAGGTGGACTTAATTTTTGGTTTATGTAATAATAAAGGTTTGGAAGCTTGTTAACAATTTATACATCTAAAACTCATGGCACTTTCTTGCTCAATTCGCTAAGAAAACTTTGAAGATTTGGGTTTACTTGAGTTTAGTAAACAACAATAAACTATAATTGTGCAATATAAAAAGTTGTGTACCCTTTGGCACCTTGAAGCCCTAAATAAAGCAAGAAACAGTTCTTACCTTCATGGAAAGTAATGGAAAGTTGCCTATGATGGGTTCACTGTTCTGAATGACTATTTAACTTTGCTGAAAAAGGCATTATCAAGGTGTTGATGAATAGACTGTGAATTACCCTAGTTTGATGTAATATTAGAATACATTTTGTGTCTAGTAAATTGATAACCTATGCTTGAAAATTATCTTTTACAGTATGTAAAGTTTGATGTGAAACAAGCCAATAAACGATGTGATTGGCTAATGATTTAGTAAGGTTGTAGAGAACTGACTTCTGTGCAGCTATGCTAGGAAAGTCTTGTGGTAAATATTATGGAATGGAAACTTCTAGAAGATAAAAAACATAAAATGCTTGTGGTAAGCAGGCTGCAAATGGAGAATAATTTGGAGCCAGAAGCAACTATATCTTAGGTAGAGCTCACATGAATGTACATAAATGGGTCAGAGTAGGTGAGGGAGATTTTAGTGAACACTACAAACAAGCAAAAATGGCGCATACAAGAAAATGAAAGCTGGAGGTGCCTATGGTTAGTATATTTAAGTGTAGAAAAAGTTCAAGGTAGGCGCAATTGAGCAGATGGTGCATAGGGAGTAGCATAGAGAGGCGGTAATATAATATCATAAATATGAATAATAATATTATACATATATTAAACCATAACGGTCACATGCAACTTTTATCGTAATTACTAGGTAAGTCAGACACGCTGATTCCGATTTTGTACTCAAAATAAAGATTAGTCTACTAACTTTCAGAGTAATGAAGGCTTTTTTACAGCGTTTTAATATCGGTCTGGAAAACAACACGATCGCCACAACAAGCTCCGCCCATAAATACGTGACATAACCTAACTTTTTAGGAAGAGAAGTTAAGTAGGGATGTTTAGACCGATTTAGAATAATAGAGATGGGTGTTTTAAAATCTATTAATATCTAAATTCAGCCTTAAAAATAATGTCAGTCTTTTCTGAAAGGTAGATTAGCTATTTAACATTACATATTTAAAAAAGCGTGATAACAACGCCAGCTTGTGATAAAACCGTGCTTTTTGAGCTCATTTTTCTCGGCGTCCAGTCTATTTAAACATCATGTAACAAGCTACGAGCAATTTTAAATAGTTTATATACCTTTCATAAAATACTGTGATTATTTTACAGGCTGGATTTAGATAATAATGGGTTTTAAGACACCCATCTCTATTCTTCTAAATCGGGCTAAACATTCCTAACTTCCATTCCTGAAAAAGCTAGGTTTCGTCACATATTTATGGGCGGAGCTTGTAATGCCGATTGTGTTGTTTTCGAAACGGATATTGAAACGCTTTAAAAAAGCTTAAATGACTTTGAAGGTTAGTGGACCAATCTTTATTTTGAGTACAAAATCGGCATCAGCGTGGCTGATTTACCTAGAAACTATGATAAAAGTTGTACGTGACGGTTATGGTTTAAATAAGAATTATGTCAGAAAACTCTACCAAATGTATCTGTTAACAATAAATTCAATGTACTTTATAATAAGTTTATAATATCCACCTAAGCCATAGCTATTTGCATTCAAACACAAACCTCTTTCAATTGTAGCACATGAGTCGAAGGGAAATTTCATCAAGGTGGATATGAAACCAATAGCAAAGGACCTTCATAGTGTATACAGTCCCTTGCGGGCTCTAAAGGAGTGTCCAGTAAATGGAAAAAAATGAGCTACTAGATCTGCACACAAATCTATAGAAGCAAGATCTGATTTATTTGCCAGCCTTTAGTTGATACTAAATGTGTTCCTTTAGCTTTTTTTATTATGGTATACAAATTGTGTTTGTATTTTATCACAGTATTTAAGGGCATAATATTTGTTGCTCGATATTTATACCAACTTAATTTGCCAATTTTTAGACACACGTTTCTATATTTTGCTTTTTTGATTGTTCTTAAAAAGCTCAGGTAGAGTTTGAGCTTATTCCATCCCGTTTACAGTTTCACAAAATATTTTGCGTGATGTTAATCATATATTATTGTACTCCGTCCGATAATCCTTGTAATAAATGTAGCCAACCTTCATTTTTCGGTTAGATATTTTAGTTTGATACAAACTGTGAGGGACCTTCATCATAACTATTCACCTATGCAGCGAATAGCCTAGATTGCTTTGATTGGTCACCCCAGTTCAAGCGATTTCGGGCTGCACGCCTTCAAGCCTTTTCAGGCTGCACACCTTCAAGCCTTTTCAGGCTGCACGCCTTCAAGCCTATATCCTGTAAACACTAAATAGATAGTACATTTATGATGAGTCATGAATTTAGATATCTATGGATAGGTTCAGATTGAACTGTGTGAAGCCTGTACAATGTGCTAGTTGATTTGATCGTTGGGAGAAAACAATGAAGATTTAGATGATACAATGCACAGCCAAGTTACATATTGTAATGGCTTAGTCCTCTTCTTATTGACACTTTCAAGTTAAACAACATTCAAAGTTGGGGTTTGAACAAGCATTTGCATATATCAAGTCTGGACATAACTGTAGATAGGAGTTGCCTGCTCATCTATTAACACTGACGCTTAAGAGTAAACAATTCCTTATTTTGCTGATACTACTGAACAAATGCTTTCAAAATATTTTTTAGTTGTTCCCTGTATGGCAGCCTCAAATGGCTAAAACTTATTTGCTGAGCCCTTGAGCGAATTTCCATACAAGCTACCAGTACCTTTATGCAGATTAGGCAATATGAAGTCCATAACCATAGAATTTATAAGAAAAAATTTAAAAATGACATCTGTAGACCAACGATATTTAAAATACATTGAAGGTTTTTATTGAAAATACAAATAGATAGCTACGATAAATCAAGTATGGAATAAAACATTATATTCAAGAAAATATTTTAAAGCGAAAAGTCAAAATAAATAGTTAAACAATATGTAAGCTAAATTAGCTAATACAATCACAGAAGCAAGGGAGGGTTTGTTCAACGACTCTTTGATAGAAATCTCCGGAAACGATTGAGAGACTCAAATAATATCAGTGAACGAAATGCTGAGGCTTCAGATACTGTCCCTTTAGTGCCACATTCTGACAGAGCAGACTTGAACCTCATTAT